>NW_026057588.1:13786307-13907798 GCF_023721935.1 Panthera uncia
CAGCCATCACTATAATAACGGATGGAAGCAGCCATCACTATAATAACGGATGGAAGCAGCCATCACTGTAATAACAGATGGAAGCAAGAATCATCAGATCGTGAAACTAATGGTGAAAGTTTGAGGAATAGCCAGATATTGGCAGAGTCCCAAATGATCTCTCCAGGAGTAATAATATATATTAGTAATAATTATATATAATAAGATAAAATTATAAAACATTAATAATAGAATAATAACTACAGCAAATAAAATAACATAGATTACAACAAAGGCAGCTAAATGTTCACACTTGGGAAATGTTGGTAAAGGGGATATGGAAAGTCTTTGTATTTTTGCAACTGTTCTGGGAGTCTGAAGGAATGTCAAAATTTAAAATCAAAGAAAAAAACCAATCTCTGCTGATTAAAGTTCAGAACAGCGATCATGTAGGGGTATGACGAGTCTTCTGGTGCTGACCACAGTCTATTTCCTGCTCCAGGTGGTGGCCAACACGGGGCCAATGTCAGGGCCCCTTTCTCGAAGATTCTCATGTTTGTTGTGGAGTGGGGCCCAGACAAGGGAGTTAAAACTTCCCCATGGTATGCGCACCAAAGCTGAGAACCCCTAGGGTATGAAGCATGATCCAAGTTGTTTTTTAAAAGTGGGCAATACAGTGGGGCGCCTGGGTGGCGCAGTCGGTTGGGCGTCGACTTCAGCCAGGTCACGATCTCGCGGTCCGTGAGTTCGAGCCCCGCGTCAGGCTCTGGGCTGATGGCTCGGAGCCTGGAGCCTGTTTCCGATTCTGTGTCTCCCTCTCTCTCTGCCCCTCCCCCGTTCATGCTCTGTCTCTCTCTGTCCCAAAAATAAATAAAAAACGTTGAAAAAAAATTAAAAAAAAATAATAATAAAAAAATAAAAGTGGGCAATACAGTAACACATCTCTATCAAGACAATGACTCCGTTGTACATGCAGAGAACATTCTAAAATGCCATCCAAGAGCCAGAACAACAGAATAGGACTACGAAGGGGTGTGGAGGGCTGGTGTTCACCTCCTGCCCCCTGCACTGTTTGAACTTTTGTCACAAGTGGTTCTTACTTTGATCGGCCTGATTTGTTAAGAACTGGCTTAAAAAACAAGCCCTCTCTCCTTGCAGAAATGAGTGATTGCAAGGCAGAGGGCGGGGGGGCAGGAAAACACAAGATGATCCTGGAGCACCTTGGAGCGCCAAAAAATAAGGAAGTGCTCACCAAATGACAGGGGCACGTGGGAAAAAAAAACACAGCACCTGACCGGAAGCCTTCCCAGTGGCCCAAACAGGAGCAGTAAGGCAATAGCGGTCGTATCAGATTATCGCCCACAGGATAGAATCATTACCTGTGAGTCCAGACTGGTATAAATCAATAACTAACTACATAAATGGAACAGAAGGGACAACTTTTCCTCATGGGAGGCTTCTAATTAATAAATCTAGGAGGAACGCGGGAAATAGAAGCTCCCCGTTAGAACACCACAGTAATAATTCTTGCTGGCAAGACCCGCCAAGGGATTCAACACTCAGTGGGTGAAAGCTTGAGGACAGACGGGATATTTGCATGGCGGCAAAGTATCTCCCTGAAGACACTTATTAATTAGAAAGGGAGCTATAATACATTCACGGTGGAGGAACCCAGCAGACACCTCCTTCACCAGGTGACGCAGAGAAACACCTCCAGGAATGAGACACGCAGACGGCACGTCATCCCCGGTCACACCATCACTTCTGGGTGACGTCCGGGCACTGTCTTGCCCCGAATGCATAACCCGAGGCTCAGCGTCAGACATGCCCAGACCCAAGGGCCATTCTGCCAGACAACTGGCCGGGAGTCTTCCGCAACGTGAAGGATGAACGACAACGGAAGACGGAGGAACCGTCACCGATGGGACAAGACTCGGGAGACACAAGATACTGGACACAGTGTGGGATCCCGGAACAGGGGGCGGTCGTTAGTGAGAAGCTCGGGGGAATGGGACTAGTCTGGAGTTCAGGTGCGATGAGGATAATGATAAGCCCGGTGCCTCTGGATCATCCGGTGACCGGGGCAACCCCTGCCACTTACTGAACCCACTACTGAACGAGCATCTGACTGCCTGTGCCTCTGTTTCCACATCTGTACAATGGGCATGCTACTAGGGGCACCTACGCTCTCGGGCTGAGAGTTGGTGACGGTGACTATACAAAGCACCTGGCACCGAGGCCAGTACAAGAGGCGATGAAAGTCAAGAGGCAAGAAGCCGAAGGCGCCCCCTTCCCGCCCTGCTCACAGCAGATCCAGTGATGATGTGGACGGGGCCTCGGGGGTTGGTATACGGCATCTCTCGGCTGCCATTAAACACCTAGAGAAGGGAGCGAGGAGGAGGGGCATGTCACAACAGGCCACACCCCGGGGCGTCCAGGGGTCCACTGACACCGGCCACACGGGCCCTTGGCCCTCCCTGAGCCTCACCTGGTAGTCGTAAATGGGCCACAGCCGTTCGTACGAGTGCTCGTGAGCCCACAGCTGCAGGTCGACCCCTGAGACAGAAAAAGCGGGGGTCAAGCCCCTTGACCCTGGAGAGATCGGGGGCGGGGAACTCCCCCGGGTCACTCACCGTGTTTGTAGAAAAGGTCCTCCAACCCATACAACTTGCCAAGGAGGCCTTTGCGAACCTGGGCAGGGCGACAGAGGAGGTGAGTGGTGAATCGGGCCGGCCCCCCACGTGGCGCTCGGCACCCCGCCCCCGGGGAGGGGGTCCCCACCTTGCTTTCATGCCATGTACAGTCGTCCAAGTCTGCGTTGGAACAGTACATGGGCCGGTGGCCCATGGTGATGATCCACGGCCGGGCCACCCGGTTCTTATTGGCTTTCTGGAGAGAAGGGCCCGGAGTGAGAGTCAGGGAGAGGGGAGGGGAGGGCAGGCTGGTCAGGGGATGAGAGGGGACCTCCAGCCAGGTTACCTGGAGGTCGCTCTCCAGCCAGCGGAACTGTCTCTCTACGAGGTGGCGGCCATAATTGAGGAAGAAATACACTTCGGTGGAGAAGGAGATGATGTGCGCGGGGCCCAGATCCCAGCTGGAGGGGTCAAAGGGCATGGGTCGAAGGCGGGGTCTCCTCTGCATCTCCCGCCCTTCGGGGGAGGGAAGCCAGTCCCCCAGGTCCCCCAGATTACCTGTACCACAGGCCTTGGTTGTTCCCTGGCATGCTGAAGCGAGCCTTGTAGTGAGAGAAGTTGCTGGATAAAAGGAAATAAAGGGGTGGGAAGAGACTCTGGGTTCTCCGGTCCCACCCCCACCTCCCCACTTCCGGGCTGGGTCTGGCTCCCAGCCTAGCCCTTATCTCCACTAATCAGCAGCTGCAGCACGAGGGACTAAGGTGAGACACTAAGAAGGACACATCTGTTTTCACCGCTCAGGCCCCCGCCCACCCTGAAGCCCTCGGCCCTCACTAGCGCTCTTCATGATTCCCAGGGCAGGTCATGTAGGGCAGACTGGCGGCCACAGGTTCGATGAGCCGCATGAACTTGTCGCCGACGTGAGCGTTGTCCTGATCCATGTTGTAGGCAAAGTCTCCTGAGGGGCGGGCGGGGAGAGAGTGAGGACCCAGGCCCGGCTCTCCTTCTGCCAGGACTGAGACAGCTGCTCAGTCGGCTGTAACTCCGGCTCGGAGCCATCCTGGTTCTCCGATCCCTACCTCACACCCACCCACATGTGCCCTTGGGACTGTTTCCCGAACCTCTGGTCTGAGTGCCCCCCCCCCCCCCACGCAGGACCGTGCTGGTCTCCTGTGCTCTGATTACACTGGCCCACATCTTTGCCCGCCCTCTTGTCCCCTCCCAGGACAACGATGTTAAGACCGACACAGTCTGATACTGGTTTCGTACCAGGCACAGTTCCAAATGCTTTACATTCTTGATCACCTGAATCTTCAATACACCCTCTGAGGTGGATATTATTATGACCTCACTTCAAACGGGGAAACTGAGGCCCAGGGGGCCCGTGCAAGGTCACAAGGCTGGCTAGTAAAGACCCAGGAATCAAGCCCCGAGAGTCTGATTCCAGAGTCTGCGGCCTTGAACCTTATCAGCCCCAATCTCCATCTCCCATCTGTTTCCCTGTCCCTTGAAGCCACAGCAGCAATGATAATGACAATGAACATGTAGCACTTACAGCATGCTGGGCAATGTCAACTATTTAGTCATGACGACAGTCCCGTGAATTCTGACCCAGTCTCAGCTGTCACAGGGGAATAACGCAGAGGACAAAAGCAACGCTCTACGTGTTGGAGCTGGGATTCTCACCCGCGCGTTCTGGTTAACCATAGACACCATCGCCAAGGTCAGGCGCATCCCCGGTCCCTTCAGAACCACACTGGCCCCGGCCAGGTCCCCTCAACAGTCCTCCCACCCACGCCCCACCCCACACCTCCGGGCGCACCCTTGCCGATGCCTCACCCACATGGAGAACAGCATCATACATGCCCTGCTGGGTGTCCCTGCGCAGCCGGGGTAAGGCCTTCGGGTTGTCAGCCCCCAGGTCCCCAAACACAGCCAGGCGGGGACTCCAGTGGGGACCGTTCTTCAGGGCCCTGAAGCGGAACCGACGGCTCCAGCCCCGAGAACTGCCGCAGCGGTAAACTGAGGGAAAGGGAAAGGTCGTGGTCAGCGAGGGGCACCCCCGGCCGTCTCCTCCACCGCCATCCACCTTCAGCTGGTGGGGGGAGGCGGTGGGGAATCGAAGGGTTCTGACCTGTGCCCTCTGGTCCACCCGGCCCCGGACCCCAGCGCCTTCCATTTTCATCTTCAAGGTCTCCTACAATGGGGTCCGGGTAAACAGAGCAGGTACCAGCCCAGCCCGAGCCCCCTGCTGGTGGTAGTAGCTTCTAGTCTACACCGCACTCCTCTTCCTGCTCCCCTCAACACTTGGGTCCGGGGCCCCTCTCACCGTACTGGACCCCCGGCAGCAGCCCCCGCAGCGTGACTCGGTGTATATAGAACTTCCGCCGGAGGATGCCCCCATCCACGAAGGGGCTGAAGGTGCCCTGGGCCCGGAGGGGCAGGGGCCCCGTCAACTGTAGGCCAAACTGCACTTCAGAGTGGGTGGGGACCCATGTGGTCCAGGTTACCGTCATGGAGCCTGGCTCACCTGGGGAGAAAGGAACAGAGTGGGGCTGGGCGGTGAGGCCTGGGGGGGGGGGGGGGGCGGAGGGGGGGGGAAGGGAAGGATGCACAGAGAGTGAGGGCCAATAACTAAGAGCTCCGGAACACCGAGGAGTCAAGGGACACAGTTCCGGAGCTCCCCAAGTTCAATCCCGGCTCTGCCGTTTCTAAGCTGTGCTTCCCTGAGCAAGTCGCTTCACCTCTCTGAGCCCCAGTTTCCTCACCTGTAAGGTAGAATGACGATAATATCTACTCTACAGGGTTTTGATGAGGCTTAGGTGAGTAAATACAAGTAAAGCACCTGTAACAGTGCAGCTAGGATTACATTATTAATATCATTATTCACTCTGGGCAGAACTTGTGCCACTTTACATACATGATTTAAAAAAATTTTTTTTTTTTAATTTATTTATTTGAGAGAGAGAGTGAGAGAGCGCAAGCTGGGGAGGGGCAGAGAGAGAGAGAATCTCAGGTAGGCTCCCCAATGTCACCAGGCACCCCCATACCTGATATTATTTAGGGGTTATAAATTTAGATGTCTAGAAGCCTGCTGGGTAATATAAACGGAGACAAGGGCCAGCTGGAAGGAATAAGGCAGCAAGGAGTTATGGTGTGTGTGGCCAACTGTAGACCCTGCCCTATCTCAAAGGGGCGGCCATCGCTGGCTCTGGTGACAGCCACCATGTGGGCCCAGTGCCACGAAATCTGTCAACTTCTAGACTAAGTCTCTATGTGGTGGTTTTACATTACATAGACATAGATATAGATATATAGATGTACACACAAATACAAACTTTTTAAAACATTTTTTTAAAATGTATTTATCTATTTTGAGACAGAAAGAGAGAGAGAGTGAGAATCCCAAGCAGGTTCCATGCTTTAGCGCGGAGCGGGATGCGGGGCTCAATCCCACGAACCGTGAGATCACGTCCTGCGCCGAAATCAAGAGCTGGCCCCTTAACGGGCTGAACCACCCAGGCACCCCAGAAATCCAAACTTTTAAGTGACAGTTCAAAATTCTTAAATGTCGGGGTACCTGGGTGGCTCAGTTAAGCGTCCGCCTTCGACTCAGGTCATGATCTCGCGGTTGGTGAGTTCAAGCCCCGCGCCCGGTTCTGTGCTGACAGCTCGGAGCCTGGAGCCTGCTTGGGATTCTGTGTCTCCCTCTCTCTCTCTGCCCCTCCCTTCTTTGTGCCTATAGTCAGCTACTCTTCATGTAAGAGGATATACACAAGTTATCTACTCGTTTCTACCAAAGAAATACAGGAAGGATACAGCAGAAAGGAAATAGATGGGTTACTTACATGGGGTGGATGGGGTAGAAAAGAGGGGGACAGGAACGGAGCAGGAAAGACCAAGGGAGAAAACACTACCTTTTTTGTGTAATTCTGACTCTTAGAATTATAGTCCCGCTTCAAATTTCCTTCACACACGCCCCGAATAAACTAACAATTAAAGCCACCCAGGAGGTGGGGAGAAGCCAGTATGGAATATAAATACTGACCAATGGAGGTAACTATACTTAAAAAGTGAACAGGGGTGGGGCGCCTGGGTGGCTCAGTCGGTTAAGTGCCTGACTTTTGATTTCAGTTCAGGTCATGATCTCCCGGTTTGTGGGTTCGGGCGCCCCGTTGGGCTCTGTGCTGACAACTCAGAGACTGGAACTGCTTCAGATTCTGGGTCTCCCTCTCTCTCTGCCCCTCTCTGACCCACGTTGTCTCTGTCTCTCTCAAAATAAATAAAATAAACCTTAAAAAAAAAAACCCAAAACCTCTCTCCTTTCAGAAAAATAAAAAATAAAAGGACTACAGAGGAAAAGGACCACACACACGTTGTCACCTACTAAAGGTTCTCCGGAACCACTTTATGCCCATACTCGCATTGAGCAAATAAGCAAGCATGTTGTAGAAGTGGAAGGTAGGTTTCTCGATGCTGGTGAGAGAAATTACAAACAAGGAAAGAAAATGGCCAAAATAAATCCTCGATTTAGAATCAGAGGTATCAGCATGATCTCATGGTATGTAGTGTATACACACAGATAGACGCGAAAATACAGATGTGCGCATGTGCGTGTGACACACACACATGCTGCCTAGCTCTGTGAAAGGGCCTGGAAGCAAGGATACCTCGGTAGCCGCGAGCACACCGAGTGCTCAGATCTTAGTTTCTAAATACCCATTCTCCACTGAAAGAAACTGGGGCTCCTTGGATAAGCGGTTGATTCCAAAGATGGGGCAGGAAATATACAAGATAAGCCTGGAATAACCTATGGTCCCAGAAAAAGTGGAAGTGCTCCAAAAATAATGGGGGTTTGTTGAAAGAACACAGAAGCCAATCTGAAAGAAATCCAGAAGACCAAATCTGGGACAGTTTGAGCCACAAAGTAAATAACAATAGTACTGTATATTTAACCGATGGAACAGTGGGTATCTGTAAGTCTATACTGACATAAAAGAATGAATGAATGGATGGATGGATAGATGGATGGATGAAGGGGGGAAAGAACAGCTTTCCCTACAGAAAAGTTTCCGTTAGATGGAGACAGGGAATTAGAAAGTTACAAAGCCACAATTAGGCAAACACCACCTAACAATTGTTGCAGGCAAGATCCACTGGCAGCTGCCAAAATTGGCTGGAGGAAGTTTCAAGAGAAACATTCATTTGCATGGTCTCAAGGAATCTCCCCCAAGATACTCATTAACCACAAAGGGAAGAATAAAAATCCTGCCCTGGAGAAACTCAGCAACGCACCCCTGTAACCAGGCGGTGAAGGTTAACAGCCTCAGTAACAGCCATAAACTGTGTCAGCATCATGAACTCTCTGATAACAGGTACCGGGAAAGACACAACATCGCAGCGGTCATAGTCTTGCCAGAAAAACACATAACTTCATCCTAATCTTGAGAAAATGCCTGACCAGCCCCAAATGAGGGCTACCCTACAAAATAACTGCTCAGTGCTAAGTAATGTCGAGAGCACGAAAGACAAGGAAAGACTTTGCAACTGGCAGATTGGAGATGACTAAGAAGAACAACTAAATGCTGAATGACAAAATAACCAAGTGGAAAAAGTGCTGACATAGGAACAGGGTCTCTAGTTCAGTTAATAGTATTGTACCGATGTTAACCTCCCGGCTTAATAATCAGACCGTAATTATGTAAGACGCTAACATAACACTAAGAGAAACCGGGGGAGAAGGAAACTCTAATTTTCTGTTAAATCTAAAATTAGTACAAGCCGGGGGGGGGGGGGGGCGCCTGGGTGGCTTAGTCGGTTAACCGTCTGACTTCAGCTCAGGTCACGATCTCACGGTCCGTGAGTTTGAGCCCCGCGTCCGACTCTGTGCTGACAGCTCAGAGCCTGGAGCCTGCTTCTGATTCTGTGTCTCCCTCTCTCTCTGCCCCTCCCCCGCTCATGCTCTGTCTCTGTCTCAAAAATAAATAAACGTTAAAAAAAATTTTTTTTAAAAACAAACAAACAAAAAAACAACAAGGAAAGACTCAGGAGCTGTTACAGAGAGGAGGAGATTAGAGACATAGAGTCAGAAGCAGTGTGGAGTCGTGGGTTGAATCCTGGATTAGAATGAAGACATTAGTGGAAAGATGGGTGAAGTCCATAGTTCAGTTAGTGATATGATGCCAATGTTAATTTCTTAGCCTTGACAACGGTACCACGGGTATGTAAGACATTGACATTTCGGGAAGCTGGGTGAAGGGGGTACAGGAACTCTGCACTCTCTCTGCAACTCTTCCATAAGTCTAAAATTATTGCAAAATAAAAAGCTAAAATTATTTGAAAGACAGACAGGGCTGTGTGCTGAGATTTGGTGCAGTATCGAAAAGCTATAGGCACAATAATTTGAAACTCCTTTTAAAAGCCTGCTCCCCGGGGGCGCCTGGGTGGCTCAGCCGGTTGGGGGTCTGACTTCTGCATCGGTCATGATCTCACCTCTCATGAGTTCAAGCCCCACAGAGGGCTCTGTGCTGCCAGCTCAGAGCCTGGAGCCTGCTTCAGATTCTGTGTCTCCCATTCTCTCTGCCCCTCCCCTGCTCATGCTCCAGCTCTCTCTCTCTCTCTCTCTCTCAAAAATAAAATAAAACATTAAAAAAATAATAATGAGGGGCGCCTGGGTGGCTCAGTAGGTTAAGCGGCCGACTTCAGCTCAGGTCATGATCTCGCGGTCCGTGAGTTTGAGCTCCGCGTCGGGCTCTGTGCTGACAGCTCAGAGCCTGGAGCCTGTTTCAGATTCTGTGTCTCCCTCTCTCTGACCCTCCCCTGTTCATGCTCTGTCTCTCCCTGTCTCAAAAATAAATAAAACATTAAAAAAATTTAAAAAAATAATAATAATGAAAAAAGCCTCCTCCCTGTTTCAACCAAGTGCCCGTGAGAAACCAAATTTTCTTCCTAGGTATCATCCAAAGCAACCTATTGAAACAGCAGCAGAAGCAGATGTGGGGAGAATCTGGCTGTCTCCTATGAAGCCAGACATTAAAGAGGCTTAGAAAGATGTAAACCAGTGCTGCTCTTCTCATGAAATTTCTTTTCTTTTGCATAGTAATATCTCATGAAAAATGCCATTTACCTAATGCAGAGCGGATTTATTAGTGTTCACGTTAAATGACTTAAAATTTGTAAATGCCTCAGTTTTAGTTTCTAAGATGCAAATATTTGGCTATAACTCACATAAACCAAAGGTCTTTGAGGTTCTCAATAATTTTTAGCTGTGCCAAGGGGCCCTGAGACAAAAATGTGGGAGAAGCATGGATGCACGCAGGCCAAGCTCTGCTTTGCCCCTTCACAGGTAATATCTCATTTACTCCCTGCCATGAGGTCACACTAACATTTTCCCATTCTCCAGATGAGGACGCTGAGACCAGAGAGGTTAAGTCACTGGCCCATGGTCACACAGCAGGTAAGTAAGATTAAACTACTTACACTAGGATTAAAACCCAGGAAGTTTGGGTACAGAGGCTCCAGAGTCACAGGGCACCACGGCCTCTAGATCAAGGATCAGGAGGCAGCTTTGTGGGGACACAATGGGCAGGGACAATAGCAGCCCCCTTTGGGGAATGCTTACCACCGGGTGGACACGGTAATCATTTCCCACACAGCCAGAGGCACCACTGCTCGGAACCCCCATTTAACAGAGGCAGACAACCGCGGCTCAGGAAGGGCAAGCCCAAGGTCCCACAACAATTGGCATGGGATTCCGGAGCCCCCAACCCACTGGGCCTCCCGGGGAAATGCCCAGGAAGTGCTCACAGAAACTTACCCGGGTAGGACAGGTGGACTTGCTCAGGGGGGGCCCTGGGAGCCTCTGGGGCCCCTCGGACTCCGAGGGAGAAAAACAAGAGCACACAGCTGCAGGACGAGCAGAGACAAAGGAGGCGCATGGTAAGGGGACGGTGAGGGACAGATGGGGGAGGGGAGGGGTCCACAGTAGCTCAGATTCCGGAACAGCGCGAAGATCAGGAACACGCGAAGAGCCTGGGAGGCAGAGTGGAGGGAGCGCAGGCGATGCTGGGGGGAGGGAGGCAGGACGGTTATCCGGATGCTGCAGGGAAAACAAGCGTGTTGATCATTACCAAGCGCCCGATGTCCCGAGACTCGCTGTGTGCTGGGCACTTTGCATAGATTAAGTCACGGGCGCCTCACAACATTCCTATGTGTGGTGGCTACTGTGATGATCCCCGTGTCACCGGGTGTCCCCTGTGTCACCCAGGAGGGAAATGAGCAACAGTGATTCAGGGCACAGCTGGGGATGTGATGGAGCCGGGACTGGAACCCAGGGGTCCCGGCCCCAGAGCTCCTGCCGTTAAGCGCAGCTCACTCTCGGTGACAGGTTTGGGAGTGGGGTGGGGGCTCGGGGTAGCAAGTTGCCCTTGGCAACCCCGTAACCAGCACTCCGCCTGCTCTCAGCAACCGCAGCTTTTTCACCTTTTTACCTCCACCCCTAGCATTGCACTCGGCTCTCAGACCTCGTCGTCGCTCTCTATTTGGTCCTCCAGTGGTGTTAGTGACCCCAACCCCCCACTCCAACCCCAGATCCCCCCCGGAATTCCACCCTCCCGGAGGCGGCCCCAGCCTCTCTGCCCTCTCCCCAGCGTCCCATCCTGCCTCGGTGACCCCAATCCCGCCCCTGGCGCTGCACCTGCATACCCACCCCCCTTCTCCCCAGCCCCTTCTGGCCGGCTCCCGTTCGCTCTCCAGCTCCCCCAGGACCTGCCGGGGCACAGCCGGGCCAGGACCGTCAGCCCGGACGCCGGGAGCTGGGGCGGGGGACGCCCTCCCGGTCCCCGGCTCACCCTCGGGGGCGCCAGCTGCCCGCACGCGCGTCTCTGGCCACCCGTGCGGCGGCGGTATTTATGAGTTTGCAGGCATCGTGGCATCCTGCCGCCCACAGCTGTCCCAGCCCCGGAAGAGCCTGCCTTCTGGAGGTGACAGGCTCCCCAGGCAACCCGGGCCCCGGGCCACACAGGTCCGGCCGGTCCTGGGCGCCCCACCCCCCCACCCAGGGCGGGGCGTGGGATGGGGGGCCCAGAAAGGTTTGGTACGCCGCAACCACCACCTCCAGGTTGACCACCAGATGAGCGCCGAGACAGGTAAGGCTGAGCTGGTCTACCAGGCGCCCCACCCCGCGACTGCGGAGCCCCCAGGGCAAGGACGCTGGCTCCCACCCCTGGAGCTGCCAGATCCCGCGGTACCCACGTGTGCCAGCAGCGGGGGTCTGCGACCCAGGCGATTCGATTCCCCCATCCTTTCCAGCCGGCTCGTCTTCCTCTAAACCCCTTCCACCTTCCTCCTTCTCCAAGCTTAGCTCACGGATTCCCATCCCCCCCCCAACCCCCACTCAACCCCGGGGCACACTGAAAACACAAAATCCAAATCCAAGAAAGACAGTGCCGCTTCTGGGCTGTGCGCCCTCGGCGGGTTGCTTAACCTCGCTGAGCCATGGCTTCTTCTCGCGTAAAACGAAGGTATTAATAGTGCATATCCTATGGGCGGGTGTGAGGCTTAAACCAGGTGAGGCAATTTCAGGCTGAGAACCGGCCTGGCCCAGAATAAAGGCTGGATAAGAATCAGCTGCTTTATTATTATTATTATTATTATTGCATGAACTCCAGAAATGGGTCTGAGGTCTAGGTGGGAGCAAGCGAGAATTTTCCAGTAAACCTTCGGGAGCTGTTCGGAGGTTGAGTGTGGCTTGCCAGAAAATATGTTTGGGGGTTCCTCCAGCAGCAGAAAAAGTATGGAGGGTCCAGGTTTTCGATTGTTCTCTGTTCCCAGCAGCAGATAAAATGACCCCACCTACTTGGTTTTTGTAATTCAAGGTACAGCAATGTCCCCAGGTTGGGTGCAACAGATTTCGGAGTGACACTGAAGGGGGGCGGGGTTCCAGATGGGCCTTTTGTACTGTTCGGATTTTTTTTTCACCTTCCAGAGTCCCCGTTACAGCTTAAAATGTAACAATACACAATTCTTTCATCCTCAAACACCCTCAATTCCCACTCCCACCCCCAATTGTAAGTTGCCCTTGCTTTTTGTTTTTCTTGCAGAAGCTGAGGCTTCTAAACTTTTTTTGTGGGGCGCCTGGGTGGCTCAGTCGGTTGAGCGGCCGACTTCGGCTCAGGTCACCGATCTCACAGTCCTTGAGTTTGAGCCCCGCGTCGGGCTCTGTGCTGACCGCTCAGAGCCTGGAGCCTGTTTCGGATTCTGTGTCTCCCTCTCTCTCTGACCCTCCCCTGTTCATGCTCTGTCTCTGTCTCAAAAATAAATAAACGTTAAACTTTTTTTGTGCTAAAGAGCTTCCGGCGGGCTGGTGAAGCCCTTCCCTGAATCATGTTTTTACAGGCATGAAATAAACACACAGGATTACGAAGGAAACCGATGCTACTGAATTATAGATCTTGAAATATTTTTAAAATTTTTTTAAGTTTATTTATTTATTTTGAGAGAGAGAGAGAAAGTGCGAGTGGAGGAGGAACAGAGGGGAGAGGGAGTGGGAGAAAGAGAGAGAATCCCAAGGAAGCTCTGCACTGACAGCACAGAGCCCGACGTGGGGCTCGATCTCACGGACCCTGAGAGCGTGACCTGAACCGACATCAAGAGTTGGA
Source organism: Panthera uncia (assembly GCF_023721935.1). Classification (NCBI taxonomy): domain Eukaryota; kingdom Metazoa; phylum Chordata; class Mammalia; order Carnivora; family Felidae; genus Panthera; species Panthera uncia. The sequence goes on from NW_026057588.1 coordinate 13,799,578, forward strand.
CGCTTACCCAACTGAACCACCCAGGCGCCCCAATATTGAAACATTTTTAAAACAAATACATGATACGGTGAGATGTGCGCTTCTTTCTTAATGCATTAAACTTCAAGATCTAGTGCAGGTTCAGAAAATTATGGCAAACTCCAAAGTTTTAATGGATGTACAGAAGACGGTTGAGTGGCTTGCAATGACTCAGTGGGATTTGAAAACGCCTTTGATTTCTTCTCATGGCAGAGCTGAAAGTCTGAAAGTAGGACAGAAGGACATGGTAAATTTCAATCGCAGCAGCCCTTCTGTAGCCTCTTAAAAATTATTGAGGACCCCAAAGACGTTTTGTGTATACACACACACACACACACACACACACAGGTTATATCCATTGCTACTTGTCATGCAAGAAAAATAAAAGGAGAGGTTTTAAAAATTTTTTCTTAAGTTTGTTTATTTATTTTTTGAGAGAGACAGAGACAGAGGCAGAGTGCGAGCAGGGGAGGGGCAGAGAGGGAAGGAGACACAGAATCCGCAGCAGGCTCCAGCTGTCAGCACAGAGCCCGATGCTGGGGGGTCAAACTCATGAACCGCGAGATCATGACCTGAGCTGAAGTCAGATGCCCAACCGACTGAGCCACATAGGTGCCCCGAGAAGTTTTTATTTAGTTTGTTTATTTATTTTGAGGCGCTGGGCAGAGAGAGAGAGAGAGAGAGAGAGAGAGAAGCCCAAGCAGGCTCTGCACTGTGAGCATGGATCCCAGCGCCAGGCTCCATCTCATGATCTCTGAGATCATGACTTGAGTCGAAATCAAGAGTCCCACACTCAACCCACTGAGCCACCCAGGTGCCCCTAAAATGAGCAGTTTTTCAAACGCAAGAATACACATGCGTACATTTCATTAGCCGTCCTATCAATGATGTCACCACAGGTCGAGCAGCCTTCGGAGAGTGAAAAGGACGAACACATCTCAGTATTATGATGAAAAGAGTTTTGGGGTACCTGGGTGGCTCAGTGGGTTAAGCGTCGGACTTTTGATTTCAGCCCAGATCATTCTCGGGGTTGGTGAATTCAAGCCCCGCCTGCAGCTCTGGGCTGGTGGTGCAGAGCCTGCTTGGGATTTCCTCTCTCCCTCTCTGTCTGCCCCTCCCCCAGTCATGTGCATGCGTCCATGAACGCACTCTCTCTTTCTCTCAAAAATAAATAAACTTGAGAAAAAGAAAAGAGTTTTGATCTCATTGACGCCCTGAAAAAGGTCTTGGGGTTTCACGGGGGTTCCACAACCACTCTTTGAGGACTGCTGAGTTAAAGGGCAGTGAAAGCAAAGAGGTCATTGGCTTTCCTATCCAAAATCACGTAGCCGCTGAATTCCATCTAGCAGCTCCGGTTAAAAGCCCCAGTAGAAAAATAAATAAGTAATAATAATAATAACAACAATAAATAAGCCCCACTAGAATTGTTTATACCTGCTGGTCTCTGATGTGGTGGGTGAGGGGCTCACAGCTCCCTGTGCCCTGCCCCCCAGCCCTACTCCCATCACTGCCTTCCCCTGTTGTCCGGACAGCCGGCCATAGAACGATTTCCAGATCCTCTCATCAGACAGCTTTGTGTTTTGAGAAATAGCCTTCTACTTCCCTATTTCTGCTTCTCCTTAGAGAGGAGAGAGTCTCGTGGTGGTGAACAGAGCACAGACTCTGGGGCCCGATGGCCTGGGATTAGATCGAGCTCTAGCGCTGACTGACGTCGGCAAGTTACTGAACTTCACCGGACCTCAGTTTCCCCATCTGTTAAATGGGAATAATGGTAGTAACTGTCTCAGAGGGCTGTAATAAAGATGAAATAAGGTAACAGATAATAAACAACAGCACAAAGCAAGGGCCACGCACGTCCCTTCCAATGATTATTATATCATAGACATCTGGTCTGCTCAGTTTGTAACATGAGGCTGTGATGAGCTTCCTTTTCTAAATCATTCAAAAAATTTTTTAATGTTTATTTATTTTTGAGAGAGAGAAACAGAGTACAAGCAGGGGAGGGGCAGAGGCGGGGGGAGACACAGAATCCCAAGCAGGCTCCAGGTTCTGAACTGTCAGCACAGAGCCCGACACGGGGCTCGAACCCGTGAACTGTGAGATCATGACCTGAGCTGAAGTCGGCCGCTCAACCGACTGAGCCACCCCGGCGCCCCTCTAAATCATGTTTAAATTATTTGAACCTTCTTCCTTGTGAAATACCACGTACATATGCAGGGTACCTGAAACACAAGTAGTCCACTTCCTGAATTAGGACAAAGGGACCGTACCTGTATAACCACCACCCAGGTGAGGCAACAAATTCTACCAGCTTTCCATAAGCTCCTCCCCACCTCCTCCCAGGCACTACTTTCTCCGTCCCTGAGAAGGTGCCTACTGGACTGACTTTGACCTGGTTTAGGTTTTACTGCCTAAGTATGCCTCCTTAGAGACAGGAGTTTCATTGCGCCTCTTTTCTACACCATGTAAATGATATTCTACAGTATGAGCTCCTGTGTCGGCTTCTTTCCCTCAACGCTACGATTGTGAAATTCATCCAGGTTGGGTGCATGACGCAATCCATTCGTCCTCGTTGCCGAGTAGTATTCCATTGTGCGAATACACCACAATGTGTTTCTACGTTTACACACCAGCTGTGGCTGGAAATTTAAGTTGTTTCCATTTTTTGCTCTCGCAAATGATATATAATGGGCATTTTGTTCTGGTACGTTCACAGCATAGAGTGGTCAACCTATACAGCTGACCCTTGAACAATACAGCTTTAAGCTGCGTGGGTCCAGGGTCGCCTCGGTGGTTCAGCGGGTTAAGCGTCTGACGGCATCCTAGGTCGTGATCTCACAGTTCGTGGGTTCAAGCCCCACGTTGGGCTCCATGCTTGGGCTCTGTGCTTACAGCTCAGAGTCCGGACCCTCATTCAGATTCTGTGTTTCCCTCTCTCTCTCTCTCTGCTCTACCCCTGCTTGTGTTCTCTCTCTCAAAGATAAACATATAAAAAATAAATAAATTGTATGCGTCCACATGTCCGTAGACTTTGTAAGTACAGTATTATCACTATATTTTCTCTTCCTTATGATTTTTTTGTTATTTATTTATTTATTTATTTATTATTTTTTTAAAATTATTTTTAACATTTATTTATTTTTGAGACAGAGAGAGAGGCAGAGCATGAACAGGGGAGGGGCAGAGAGAGAGGGAGACACAGAATCCGAAACAGGCTCCAGGCTCTGAGCTGTCAGCAGAGAGCCCGACGCGGGGCTCGAACTCACGGACCGTGAGATCATGACCTGAGCCGAAGTCGGACGCTCAACCGACCAAGCCACCCAGGTACCCCTATTTATTTATTTTTTAGTGTTTATTTCTTTTTGAGAGACAGAGAGAGACAGAGCACGAGTGGGGAAGGGGCAGAGAGAGGAGACACAGGATCTGAAGCAGGCTTCAGGCTCTGAGCTGTAAGCACAGAGCCCGACATGGGGCTGGAACTCATGAACTGTGAGATCATGACCTGAAGTCGGACACTTAACTGATTGAGCCACCCAGGCGCCCCTATGATTTTTAAAATTTATTTGAGTCCCCCCCTTATTTTTTAAAAGATTTTATTTTATATGTTTATTATCATTATTATTATTATTATTATTATTATTTAGAGAGAGAAAGAGAGGGAGAGCATGAGAAGAGGAGGGGGGCAGAAGGAGAGAGAGAGAGAGTGTCTTAAGCAGGTTCTGCATTGAGTGTGGAACTCAGTCCCACAACCCTGGGGTCATGACCTGAGCTGATGAAATCAAGAGTTGGATGCTCAACCCATTGAGCCACCCAGAGGCCCCTGAAGATTCTATTTTTAAGTCATTTCTACATCCAGTGTGAGGCTCAAACTTACAACCCCAAGATCAAGAGTCACATGCTCTACGACTGAGTCAGCCAGGTGCCCCTTCCTTATGATTTTTGAAATAACATTTTCTTTTCTCTAGCTTACTTTACTGTAAGAATACAGAATATGGTACCTATTACATATAAAATATGTGTTAATTGACTGTTCATGTTATTGGTAAGGCTTTCCATCAAGAGGAAGTTCTCAGGAGTTAAGTTTGGGGAGAGTCAAAAGTTATACTCAGATTTTTGACTGCATGGGAAGGTCACTGCCCCTAACTCCTGAGTTATTAAAAGGGGCAACCTATTACACATTGCTCTTGGGTATGAACCCAGGGGTAGAATGGCTGGATCATAGGACATGTATGTTTATCTTTAGTTGATATTACCAAAGAGTTTTCCAAAGTGGTTGTAATAATATCTTCTCCCTCTGGCCATCTTGGAGTATTTCCATTGCTTACCAATGCTTGGCATTGTCAGCCATTTCGTTTCTAGCCATTCTGGTGGATGTGCATTGGTAGCTCATCGTAATTTTAATTTGCATTTCCTGATGAGTAATAAAATTCTCATTTGCATATTGGCCTTTTGAATATCCTTTTTTGTAATGTGCTTGTTCAGGTGTTTTGCCCAATTTTCTATTGGGTTGTCCATTTTTAAAATGGATGTGTTTTTCATATACTCAGGACACAAGCCATTTGTTAGTTGTTTGTACTATGAACACCTCCTACTCTACAGGTTGTCTTTTCATTTTCTTAATGACATTAAAACAATTTTTAATGTTTATTTATTTTTGAAAGAGAGAGAAAGCAAGCATGAGTGGGGGAGGGACAGAGACAGAGAGGGACAGAGGATCTGCACTGACAGCAGCGAGCCTGATGGGCTCGAACTCACAAACCACAATCACAAGATCATGATCTGAGCTGAAGTCAGATGCTCAACCAACTGAGCCACCAGTCACCCCTCTAATGGCATTTTCTTAAATTTTTTTTTTTTACATTTATTTATTTTTGAGACAGAGAGAGACAGAGCATGAACGGGGGAGGGTCAGAGAAAGGGAGACACAGAATCTGAAACAGGCTCCAGGCTCTGAGCCGTCAGCACAGAGCCCGACACGGGGCTCGAACTCACGAACCGCGAGATCATGACCTGAGCCGAAGTCGGTCGCTTAACCGACTGAGCCACCCAGGCGCCCCTCTAATGGCATTTCTAATGAACAGAAGGTCTTACCTTTAGTGCAGTCCAATTCCTCAGTCTTTTCCTATGAATAATTATTTTTATGTCTTGTTTAAGAAATATTTCCATGCCTCCAAAACATGTTGATGTTCTCTTATGTTGTTTTCCAAAATCTTAATCATCTTGCATTACATTTAAGTTGGTTGTCTATCTGGAACTGATTTTTATTGTATTTTTTTAATGTTTATTTTGTTTTTGAGAGAGTGAGTGGAGGAGGGGCAGAGAGAGAAGGAGACACAGGATCCGAAGCAGGCTTTAGGCTCTGAGCTGTCAGCGCAGAGCCCAATGTGGGGCTTGAACTCATGAACTGCAAGATCATGACCTGAGTCGAAGTCGGCGTTCAATCTACTGAGCCACCCAGGTGCCCCTGGAACTGATTTCTGTCTATGGTGTGAGGTAGGATTTTTAATTGTATTAAAATAATACACATGGCTAATACAATAACGATACATGAGTCTACTTTCTTAAGGAGATGTCTTCTTAAAAGAGCAGTTTCCATTATGGAATTAAATCATCTTATTACTGAAAAATAAGACGTTGGAAAGAGCCAGAAAGGCTTATCAGCACAGGGAACTGACAGACCTGGATTCGAATCCTGGTTCTTCCACTTATGGGCTGAGTTACCTTGGGCAAGTCCTGCCCTTCAGAGTCTCAGCGTCCTCATCTCTAAAATGGATATGGCAGTGCCTACCTTACAAGTGCTTGGAAAGATACAACATGTAAAGCCTGTGATAGAGGGTGGGGCACAAAGAAAGAGCTCAACTACTAGTAGCTGCAATGAGTAACAAACGATTTTATTTAATCAGTCAGTGTCCATTTACCCCTGAGCAACCACTGGTGACAGTGGGTGCCCCTCCTCGGAGCATATTTTTTCTTAGACACCGGATCTGAGCTGAATCATGATCATGTCGTAGTCCTGTATTATTTTTACTGGATTCTTCTCGACATTCTTTGATACTGGCTGCATGATACTCCAGTGGGTGGCATGCTTCTCCCATACTAAGGAGAAGCAATATGGCATTAATGGTTAAAAGCTAGGGCTTTGTAGCCTGATGGTCTGGGTTCAAACCCAACTCCAACATTTGGCAACTATTAGTCTTTGGCCTCTCTGTGCCTCAAATTCCTTGCCTGTAAAATGGGAATAACGCACTCTACTGCATACTTGACATATTTTAGAGGGTTGATGTGAGAACTGGGTGAGCAAGTGGAGGTAATGAACTAAGAACAGTGATAAAAACAATGCTTGGTGCAAACCGAGTCCTCGAAAATCTTAATAGAAATATTTCAGGATTTTGAGGAACACCTGGGTGACTCAATCGGTTGAGCACCTGACTCTTGATTTCTGCTCAGGTCATGATCGCAGGGTTGTGGAATTGAGCCCCATGTTGGGCTCTGAGGAGCGTGGAGCCTGCTTAAGAGTCTCTCTCTCTCTCTCTCTCTCTCTCTCTCTCTCTCTCTTTCTCTCTCCCTCCCTCCCTCTCGCTACCCCTCTCTTCTGCTCAACACTCTCTCTCCCTCTCTCTCTCTAAACTTAAAAAATATATGTGTTAAAAAAAAAAAGAAATATTTCGGGGCGCCTGGGTGGCTCAGTCGGTTAGGCGTCTGACTTCAGCTCAGGGCACGATCTCACGGCTTGTGAGTTCAAGCCCCGTGTCGGGCTCTGTGCTGACAGCTCAGAGCCTGGAGCCTCTTCGGATTCTGTGTCTTTCTCTCTCTCTCTGCCCCTTCCCTGCTCACACTCTTGTCTCTGTCTCTCAAAAATAAACATTAGGGGCGCCTGGGTGGCTCAGTCGGTTAAGCGTCCGACTTCAGCTCAGGTCATGATCTCGCGGTCCGTGGGTTCGAGCCCCGCGTCGGGCTCTGTGCTGACGGCTCAGAGCCTGGAGCCTGTTTCGGATTCTGTGTCTCCCTCTTTCTCTGACCCTCCCCTGCTCATGCTTGCTCTCTGTCTCAAAAATAAATAAATAAATGTTAAAAAATAAACAAATAAACATTAAAAAAAATTAAGAAAAAAAGAGAAATATTTCACGACTTTGAAATTTGTCGTAAGAACATAAGATGGACTGACGGCTGGACAGCGGAATCCGCAGATGCGTGATGAAGCAAGAATAATAAAATGTTAATGGTAGAATCCAGGTGGTGGATACATGTGTGTTTCTTGTAAAATTCTCTCAATTCTCCTGTGTGTTTGAGAATTTTCTTAATACAGTGTTGGGGACAATACTTGAGGAGACCCACGTGGCTGTTGATGCTGATGGCCATGGGAAAAACAGAGCGGCAATGGATTTCTGAGCACTTGATGTGTATATGGAATAGTTAGTTTCATGGCCCTGACTGTCCGTAACGCAGGCGTTAGGAGGCCCATTTTACAGCTAAGGAAACTGAGGCTCAGCAAGGTTTAGCACTTCGCTGTGTGGTCTTCGGGTCACCGACTTGGTGGGGTGAGGGTCGAGGAGGAGGGTGGGATCCAGCGGAGGTGGGCGGTAAATGGACAGATTCCTTCCAGGAAGGTGGTCTACGACTCAGGGACGGTGACCCGGGCCCACAGATCTTGGGGTCCCTCGTGGGGAATGATCCTCATTACGGCAGCTGCCTCGCATGGGAGCCCGTTCCGTGTGCCGGGCATCATGATGGATGCTTTGCATGAATGAGCTCGTTGATACCGCACCCCGGTTATTAGCCCCATTAACAGGTGGGGAAACTGAGGCTGAGAGAGATTGAGCGACTTACCTAAGACCACATAGGTGGTACGTAGTCGAGCTGCGACTAAAACCCTGACGGGAGTGATTTGAAAGCCTAGGACGGGAGCACTTTTAGGAAAGACTTTTCCGCGGTTGGGATATTATCTCTTGAGAAATATTGTCAGCTCCACCCTCAGATTTATCCAGAATCTGCCTGCCTCTCTCCCTTCCCCAGCATCTACTCATCGTCTCCTTCCAGGACTATCTCAGCAGCTCCCTCCTTCGGTCTCCCTGCCCCCAGCCTGACCCGGCAGCCTTCCCCACGTGTAACCAGACTGTTACTGTCCCCTCCCCTGCCCAGAGCCCTCCTGTGGCTCCGTCTCATTCAGGATAGAAGCCGGAGTCCGCCCTGTGGCCCAGCCCACACAACCTTCCCCATCACCATTCTGTCCTCTCTCACCACGCCCCCTCGTGCTCTCTCTGCTTCAGACACGGGGGCTCCCACACTGTGCCTTGAACACAGCAGACACATTACCTCGGGGCCTTTGCACTGGCTGTCCCTGCTCCCTGAAACATTCTTCCCCAATGCTGGCATAGCAGCCCTCCCTCTTTCCTTCAGGCTTTACCCCCATGTCACTTTGTCAGCGAGGCTCTCCTTGGCTTTCTAATGTAAAATCGCAGTCCACCTTCACATACCATTTGCAATCCCCTAAGCCAGGGATCTGGGAACGTCTTCTGTAAAGAGCAAGGTATTAACTAGTTTAGGCTTTGCAGACCATGTGGTCTCTGGCACAGCTACTCCACTCCGGGGTTATAACACAAAAACAGCCACGGGCACTATGTAACCCAACGAGCGTGGCTGTGTTCCAATAACACTTTATGTACGGACCCTGACATGTGAATTTCATGCAAATTTTAGGGGTCCCAAAGTCTTCTGTTGATTTCCTTTTCCCGACCACTAAAAGGAGTAAAAACCGTTCTTGGCTTGGGAACCGTACGAAAACGAATGATGGGCTAGATTTTATCTGGAGGCTGCAGTCTGCTGACCCTGCCCTGAGTTCCCCCTGCCCAGTATTTTCACGTGGAACTCCTCACTTTCTAACAGATTAGAATATTTCCCCCGGTGTTACGTCTGTCTGACTTCCCCACTAGATTGTCAGCTTCAGGAAGGCGAGGATTTTGTCTGCCTGGTACACGGTAGGTGTACAAGAAAGGTTTGTTAAATGATTGCATACGTGAATGAATCCTCACTATCGAGAACATGAGCCCATCTTTACTTCCACACCACCTTCTTCACCGGGGGTAACCAAGGCCGTTGCCTACTCCCTAGGGCCCCGCTGCTTCAAGAGGAACCCGAAAGTGCTAGGTTCAAGAGTTTGAGATTGGGGGCGCCTGGGTGGCTCAGTCGGTTAAGCGCCTGACTTCGAGTCAAGTCACGATCTTGCGGTTCGCGAGTTCAAGCCCCGCGTCGGGCTCTGTGCTGACAGCTCAGAGCCTGGAGCCTGTTTCGGATTCTGTGTCTCCCTCTCTCTCTGCTCCTCCCCCGCTCACGCTCTGTCTCTCTGCTTCTCTCTCAAAAAATAAGTAAACATTGCAAAATTAAAAAAACAAAAAAGAATTTGAGATTGAGAGGAAGAGGCAAACAGAGAACAACTTCCTTTCATCCAAACCTTTGGCTCCATTATTTCATCCCGACTATGATGTCATGTGTCAGGGGATCTGTGAGCCACTGGAGGTGAGGGGTGTGACCAGGACACCGCTCACCTCCTGGGAGATGCCACTCTGCCTCAAATTATGGTAGGAAGGAAGGGTGACTCACCCTATTGGATATGGAAGCTTCCTGTGACAGACCCAGGGGAGCCCCCCCGAACACTCAGTCTCCCGCCTACCTGAGGCTTCATCCGTATAGTCATGACCTGAGCCAGTGGGTGCTCACTATGTGTCAGGTGCCATGAGTGGGATTGTGTAGATTCCACCCTCCTCCTCATACCCTCGTGTTCTAGAACGGGAAACAGGCTCAGAGAAGTGAACTCACTAACTTGAGATATATGCCTTAGTAAGAAGAGCTGAGAATCATTTCCAGCGCCCTCTGCCCATAGACATGAGCCATCACATCCTGGATTTCACGCCTCAAGTTCAGGGGCATCTCCCAACACTGTCCAATCGGGTGGGAGTGATGCTTCCATAAGATCCAGAAATTGAGGCCTGGGACAGAGTAAACCCTTAACACATGTGAGCTCTCATCAGTATGTACCCACCTATCTATTGTTCCATTGTTTGGCTGCATTGGAGTCACATTGAGAAGGGTAGGGAAGGATTGACTTTAAAACCAAACTATATAAGAGTTAAAAACAGGGGCGCCTGGGTGGCGCAGTCGGTTAAGCGTCCGACTTCAGCCAGGTCACGATCTGATGGTCCGTGAGTTCGAGCCCTGCGTCAGGCTCTGGGCTGATGGCTCAGAGCCTGGAGCCTGTTTCCGATTCTGTGTCTCCCTCTCTCTCTGTCCCTCCCCCCTTCATGCTCTGTCTCTCTCTGTCCCAAAAATCAATAAACGTTGAAAAAAAAAATTAAAAAAAAAAAAGAGTTAAAAACAGATGTTATTTAAAATGACCTTTGGGCGCCTGGGTGACGAGTCTGTTAAGTGTCCAACTTCGGCTCAGGTCATAATCTCACGGCACGTGAGTTCAAGCCCCTGTGTCAGGCTCTGTGCTGATGGCTCAGAGCCTGAAGCCTGCTTCAGATTCTGTGTCTCCCTCTCTCTCTGCCCCTCCCCCACTCCAGCTCTGTCTCTCTGTGTGTCTCTCTCAAAAATAAACATTAAAAATTTTTTTTTAATTGTGTTTAAAAACTCTTTGTCTTTTTTTAAAGAAGAACATTTCCAGGGTACTCAGTGGGTGCCACGGTGTCATTCTAAGTGCTTCACACATCCATGGGGCACCTGGGTGACTCAGTTAGTTAAGCATCTGACTTCAGCTCAGGTCGTGATCTTGAGGTTCATGAAACCGAACCGCGTGGGGCTCTGTACTGACAGCTCGGAGCCCGGAGCCTGCTTTGGATTCCATGTCTCCCTCTGTCTCTGCTCCTCCTCCACTTGAGCCCTGTCTCTCTCTCTCTCTCTCTCTCTCTCTCAAAAATAAATAAATGTTGAAAACACAAACAAAAAAACCCACCACATTTAAGTGCTTTACACATCCTAACAAGGGTGTGAGGTAGGGATTTCATTATACCCATTTCACAGATGAGGAAAGCCAAGCATAAAGTGCCTGCCTCTGGGTCAGCCACCGCAGATGGCTTAAGCCGCTTACCTCTGGGCAAGACGTCCTGTTTTTCCTCACACATTAGAGCTGATCACTGAACGGTGATTTAGATAAAGCTTGAGTTGAGGTTGAAATCTGAGAACAATAACAGAATACTACTGAACGCGGACCCATGATATCTTAGAAATGGGTATTATTATATACTAGGAGCACAGCTACCACGAGAAAGGTGTTTGTGCTGGGGAAGGAGCAAGAAAATGGTGAAACGCATGTTTATTGAGTAGAATACCCTTTAGGGAGTTGGTTTTGTTTTGGAGGGGAGGATTTTCCCTGAGAACACAGAACCGAATGCCTGTGATACGTGTGTTCACTCTGGCTGGGGTGTCGTTGGTGGTAGGTCACTACCAGGCTGTGTGTAAGACACTATCCAAATATTGTATTCGGTTTCATAGAACACAGTACAGAGTTGTAAGACCCCTGTGTACAGCTTAAAGAATAACAATTTAGAAGCCCGTAAACTCGTCACCTGGGTAAGGAACGAGCTCATCCTCAGTGTCTGAGCACCACCTGTGTGCCCCACCCAAGTCCCGTGTCGCCATTATCATGGCCTCTTGTGTTACTCTTTCTTTTCTTTTCTTTATAATTTATCACCTACGTGCAATTCCTCCGTCCTCCGACACCATAATGGTTGACATTTCTTTTTATTTTTTTAATTTTCTTCACCCACTTATTTACTTATTTATTTTTTAAGTAAGCGCTAGGCCCAACATGGGGCTTGAACTCACGACCCCAAGAGCAAGAGTCACATGCTCTGGGGCGCCTGGGTGGCCCAGTCAGTTGAGTGCCCGGCTTCGGCTCAGGTCATGCTCTCACGGTTGGCGAGTTCCGTTGGTGAGTGTGAGCACCACATCGGGCTCACTGCTGTCCGCGTGGAGCCTGTGCTTTGGATCCTCTGTTCCCCTCTCTCTCTGCTTCTGCCCTGCTCGTGCTCTCCCTCAGAGATAAAAGTTTAAAAATCTATGCCTTATAAGAGGCTGCTATATTTAAAAAAAAAAGAGTCCCATGCTCTACTGATTGAGCCAACCAGGTGGCCCTATGACATTTCTTTTCAATGTTTTAATTTTGTTTTTTGGGTTTTTTTTAAGTTTTATTTATTTTTGAGAGAGAGAGAGAGAGAGTGAGCATGCACGCACATGCGAGTAATCGGGAGAGGGGCAGAGAGAGAGGGAGAGAGAGAATCCCAAGCAAACTCCATGCTGTCAGCAAGGAGCCAGACGTGGGGCTTGAACTCACGAACCGTGTGAGATCCTGACCTGAGCTGAAATCAAGAGTTGGATGCTTAACCGACTGAGCCACCCAGGCACCCCGATGTTTTAATTTTAGAATAATTTTACATCGACAGAAAGTTGCAAAGGTAGTACAGAGTGCTCCAGTATAGTAGACCCCTTGCCCCGTTTCTCCTGATGTTCGCATCTAGTATCTTACAAAACCATAGTACGTTTGGGGCGCCTGGGTGGCTCAGTCGGTTGAGCGGCCGATTTCGGCTCAGGTCATGATCTCTCGGTCCGTGAGTTCGAGCCCCGCGTCGGGCTCTGTGCTGACAGCTCGGAGCCTGGAGCCTGTTTCGGATTCTGTGCCTCCTTCTGTCTCTGACCCTCCCCTGTTCATGCTCTGTCTCTGTCTCAAAAATAAATAAACATTAAAAAAAAAAAAAAACCACGGTACGTTTGTCAAAACTGAGAAATTTATGTCAGTACGGCGTTATCAGTTAGACCACACACTCTGGGTTCACCTTTCTCGTGGTAACTGTGATCCTAGTATATAATAATATCTATTTATCCACTGTTATGATTGAGTTTTTATTTTTTTAAATTTTTTTTTTAACGTTTATTTATTTTTGAGACAGAGAGAGACAGAGCATGAACAGGGGAGGAGCAGAGAGAGAAGGAGACACAGAATCCGAAACAGGCTCCAGGCTCCGAGCCGTCAGCACAGAGCCCGATGCGGGGCTCGAACTCACGGACCGTGAGATCATGACCTGAGCCGAAGTCGGACGATTAACCGACCAAGCCACCCAGGCGCCCCTATGGTTGAGTTTTTAAAAAGTGATAAGGGAACACAACCATTACTAGGAAACACTGGAGCCCAGCAGCCTTTGACGGGTCCATCTGCATCCCCCTGGGGTCAGGGCTCGTGCCTGAACCTCTCCCTGCAGCCACTGGGCAGCTTTGTAACCACTCTGGAGCTCTCTCCCAAGCTATGGCCCCAAGGGAAACAAGAAAGCTTTTTGCAAGAGAAGGAAAGGTTAAAGAACAAGAGAAGAGCCATCTATCTGTGTAAGGAAAGGGCACAGCAGCCACTTTTCAACGGAAGTCCTTGGGAGAGTAAGAGCTGGACCATATCCAGGTCATAATCTGGTGGCAGCTTCCTTGAGAGTTACACAAACCCCTTCTGGAGAATTCAGTGGGTGAGGGCCTGAACGAACCCTAGAAAGCATACGGCTAACCATACGTAAATGAGTGTTACTGTCAGGGCGGACATGTGGGCCACGTCCCGCACAGCCGGCCTGAATGTGGTCAGCCCTGTGTCTTCCACTTTTGAGAACACCCCCGGCCTTCCACAGCTCTCATGAGTGGGAGCCAAGCAGCACATTTGTTGGGGGAGAAATGAGCCCCCTGGGTGGGGATCCAGCAGCCAGTCGTGGAGGGAGAACAGGGTCTCCATCATGGCCGCGACAAGTCAACCACAGACAACAATGTGGTTCGTGTCCATCCAGCCGTTCTCTCCTCAGGTTAAAAATCAAAAGAAAACAAAACAGTTCAATGGCAGTTGGCATCTGGGGATGACAGCCCTCAACGTGAGTGTCCCTGCAGTCACGTGGTCCTACTAGGACTGGTTGACCTGTAATCTTGAGACTAGCTGACGTGCTGGGATTTCCATCATCCTTGGGGTTCCCCTCACTTCTCTCCTGTGAAGGGCCCCCTGCGTGGCTGGGGTCCCAGTTCCTTCTCTTCCTTAATGATGCTTTCATTTTATAGAGCACATCCTCCAGCTTCTTGAGGAAGGGGTCTCAGGAGGTACATTTTTTAAAGCTTGCGCTTCAGAAAATGTCTTCAACTCCCCCTCTCGCTCAAGTGATAGTTTGGCTGGCTATAGAATTCGGGGACAGAAAGTAGTTTCCTTCAGAATTTTGAAGGCATTGCTCCCTTGTCCTCACGTTGGTAACATAGATGGTCCTGATGTACAATAATGATTCTCGGCTTATGATCTTTTGACTGTTACGATGGCACAAAAGCAATACACATTCAGTAGAAACTAGATTTCACATTTTGGATTTGGATCTTTTCCGGGGCTAGTGATACGCAGGGATGTGCATATCACAAGGCTGGGAAGTGGCAGGGAACCGCGGCTCCCAGTCAGCCCCACGATCGTGAGGGTCAACAACCAATACATACAACCATCTGTTTTTCACTTTCAGTACAACATTCAATATTGACATAAGATATTTAACACTTTAGTGTAAAATAGGCTTTGTGTGAGATGATTATGCCCAACTATAGGCTAATATGTAAGTGTTCCGAGCATGTTTTAGGTCGGCTAGGCTAAGCTACGATGTTCAGCAGGCTGGGTGTATTAAATGTGTCTTTGAGGGGCGCCTGGGTGGCTCAGTCGGTTAAGCGTCCGACTTCAGCTCAGGTCATGATCTCGCGGTCTGTGAGTTCGAGCCCCACATCGGGGTCTGTGCTGACAGCTCAGAGCCTGGAGCCTGTTTCAGATTCTGTGTCTCCCTCTCTCTGACCCTCTCTGTTCATGCTCTGTCTCTCTCTGTCTCAAAAATAAATAAACGTTAAAAAAAATTTTTTTTTTTAAATTAAAAAAATAAATGTGTCTTTGACTTCTAATAATTTCAAGTTAAAAAAAAATTTTTTTATGTTTATTTAATTTTGAAGGAGAGACAGAGCATGAACAGGGCAGGGGCAGAGAAAGAGGGAGACACAGAATCCAAAGCAGGCTCCAGGCTCCAAGCTGTCAGCACAGAGCCTGATGCGGGGCTCGAACTCACGAGCTATGAGATCATGACCTGAGCTGAAGTCGGAAGCCCAACCGACTGAATTACCCAGGAACCCCTAGTACTTTCTTTTTTTTTTTTATTTTTTTATTTTTATTTTTTATTTTTTATTTTTATTTTTATTTTTATTTTTTATTTTTATTTTATTTTATTTTATTTTATTTTATTTTATTTTATTTTTAATTTTATTTATTTATTTATTTATTTATTTTTTTTTTTTGCCCCTAGTACTTTCAACTTATGATGGGTTCATCAGGACACGATCCCATCGGAAGTCAAGGAAAATCTGTATTGTTCTTAAGAAGTCTCAAACCACTCTGTTTCTCCACCTTTTGCTGTTATTGATGGTGATGGTGACGACGAGCTTCCCGTTCCAAAGCTTAGTAATCTGTATGCATGTTAGGAAAATTAGCCCTTTGTGTGTGATGTGACTTGTATTTTTCCCATTTTGTGAGTGTTAATGGCTGGATTGATTGAATTTAGACATTATGTATTAAGTTTTCATTATGAAAGATTAAGATTCTGATTCTTTACCCCATCACCTTCTTTCTCCCTTCCCTGTATCTCATCTTGCAAGCTTCAGACACAAGCTCCTGACTGATGAGCTTCTCAGGTAAAGCCAGAATGATTTAATCTAATCACATCTGATAAGGTTGCTGTAAAAGAATCTATTAAGAAAATGATGTGGGGGGCGGGGTGGCACCTGAATGGCTCAGTCGGTTGAGCATCTGACTTCAGCTCAGGTCATGATCTCACGGTTCATGGGTTTGAGCCCCGCGTTGGGCTCTGTGCTGACAGCTCAGAGCCTGGAGCCCCCTTTGGATTCTGTCTCCCTCTCTCTCTGCCCCCCCCCCCGCTCAGTCCCACTCTGTCTCTCTCAAAAACAAATAAACTTTAAAAACTTTAAAAAAAGATAACGATGTGAGGGGACAGATTGACGTCCACCACCATGAGCGAAGCCATTGCCCTGAATCCGCTTTGTGCCGAAATAGGAGTGATCGCTTTGAAAGTCTGGCGATTTCTATTTTAGAGTGTGGTCTTCAAAGTTTTTTGGTTTTTGTTTTATTTTTAGAGAGAGAGTGTGAGCAGGGGAGGGAGACAGAGGAGAGAGAGAGAGGGAGACAGAGAGAGAGAAATTCCCAAGCAGGCTCAACACTCAGCATAGAGCCCTACATGGGGCTCGATCCCATGACACTGGGATCATGACCTGAGTCAAAAGCAAGAGTCAGCCGCTCGACCAACTGAGCCACCCAGGCACCCCTCGAAGTTTTTGGACTGCAACTCAAAATAAGAAATGTTGGGGTGCCTGGGTGGCACAGTCGGTTAAGCGTCCGACTTCAGCCAGGTCACGATCTCTCGGTCCGTGAGTTCGAGCCCCGCGTCAGGCTCTGGGCTGGTGGCTCGGAGCCTGGAGCCTGTTTCCGATTCTGTGTCTCCCTCTCTCTCTGCCCCTCCCCCGTTCATGCTCTGTCTCTCTCTGTCCCAAAAAATAAATAAAAAACGTTGAAAAAAAAATTAAAAAAAAAAAAAAGAATAAGAAATGTATTCACATCACAACCCAACCTGCACCCACATCTGCACATTTATGATTTAGTTGAAAGTTTTGCATAACTTGTGTGAAAAGCAGCACTGGATGAAATGATCTCCTCTGCTATTGTTTCATCTTTGTTTTCGGATTCCCGCACAAATCCACCTAATCAATTTCAAAGCCTCAGCAGATCCATTACCTCCTTTCTGTAACAAATATGTACTTAGAATTTTTTCTGCACGAATATTTTTAAATTGGTGTTTTATTCAGCCCGAGTGATGTTAGAATTTGCATTACAATTGCAATGCAACGAGCCCACTTTAAGTATGCAGTTTAATGACTTTTGACAGTTGTATACCACCCCAGTCAAGGTAAAGAACATTTTTATTGCTCCAGAAAGTTCTTTTGTGCCCCTTTGCAGTCAAACCTCTCACCACCCACCACCCACCCTCCGGGGTAACTGCTGTTCTGATTTTTATCACCGTAGATTAGTATTATAATAAATATTTTTTAATGCTCCTTTCAGCACCCCGAAATAAAATTTGTGGATAATATAACCTACCCACATACCAAAAGTTTTTTTTTTTTTTAATCAAGATAATGCCCTTATTGTGATATAAGGAAAGAATAAGAGGAAAGTAATTTGTAATACACTAATGAAAGACTCAGGCCCGATAAAGCTTCAAGACATAATGATGGGGCTGGGAGTGCGTACTCGGGGCAGAATCTTCCTGAATGTTCTCTGACTGCCACAAACAAAACAGACACAGTATACTGTATTTGCGATTCGAAGAACCCAGTGGCGAACAATGAACGAACCTCCCTTGGTGCGAGCGGTGTGTGCATTTCTGGAACATGTGTAACTTTGTTTATAAGTAAACGGAGCTCAGTGCTGGACTCGGGTAATTATAAGCAGGTTCTTAACTCCCACGAATGTCTCATGGATTGTAGTGTGGGACCCTCTGCCGGGGCCACTGTGGGAAGCCTCATGGGACATTTGGCATCTTGGTGCCCTGGTCCCCTGTCCAGGAAGTGATGGTCGCTCCCCCTAATCCTTGTAATAAAAACCTTCCTCCAGTTTCCCCAATGCCCCCAGGGGAGAGGTGGCCACTCCAGGAATGATCCTCAGTCACAATTCCAGGAGCCCCTGGCTGGCTCAGTCTGTAGAGCACGTGGCTCTTGGGCTCAGGGTTGTGAGTTCAAGCCCCACGCTGGGCGTGGAGCTTACTTAAAAAATATATAATGAAATAACCACGATCCCAAAAGTATTGCTTTATAGAATAGTTCCTCCCAGGGCGGGGTTTCAATGTGGGGCCGCCTGGGAGGAGGGAGTAAGCAGCCAGCTGACACAGCTGGATTCCAGCTCCCCTTTCCATTTGCCCCCTGACGCCACCTGGACCCTCCCCTCTAAGCCCTTCCTGCAAGTTCTGAGCCCCTCTTCCCGTCCCAGAGCCCACTGCTCCCCCAACGAGTGGAGCTCCATCTTTGGGAAGTGTGTTGACATATCTGTCCCTTTGTGTGGCCTTCCTCTGACATCCTTTCCTTTACCTTTGGGGATTTCTCCCCCCTCGTACTCCCTTATAAGGATTTCAGTGGAATCTCGATATCCCAGGGATGAGGGCTGCAGGCCCTGGGGCCAAATCCAGCCCCACGTCCGTGTTTTCTTTGGTCTGGAGAGGCGGTCCCACTGATGTGGCCAACTGGAAGCAGTCATGCCAGAGACTAAAGAGCGTCAGCATTTGTTAGGGTGGCTTTGGGCACGTTCCGTTTCTTAACCCCTCTGGACCTCCATGTACTCGAAGAAAAGAATGAAAGTGATGATTATATTTACGTAGGAAAAAAAGTTCATTCAGCAGGCCCGATACGCAGTCCCAAGAGGCGCCTGTTTTCGTGACTGGCCCTTAGCCAGCACCCGGCAATGGAGCTCTCTGAATGTTCTGACAAGATTGTTTTTGCACACTTGGGGGCTCGAACCACCCTGGCGCTTGTTTGTCTAGATAGTTGGTGCAGAAAATATAATTTGCAGCTGAGGGGCGCCTGGGTGGCTCAGTTGGCTGAGCCTCCGACTTCGGCTCAGGTCATGATCTCGCGGTCCGTGAGTTCGAGCCCCGCGTCGGGCTCTGTGCTGACAGCTCGGAGCCTGGAGCCTGCTTCTGATTCTGTGTCTCCCTCTCTCTCTGCTGCTGCCCCATTTGTGCTCTGTCTCTCTGTCTCTCAAAAGTAAATAAACATTAAAAAAATTTTTTTTAAAGAAAAGAAAATATAATGTGCAGTTGAACGTCTCCTTTCCTCCTGGAGCTCTGGAGTCAGGCTTCAAACACTGCGTGCCTCCATGGCCAACCTCCAGTAAAAACCCTAGACTCCTAAAAAAACAAAAACAAAAACAAAAAATCCCTAGACTCCTAGGTTCAAATGAGCATCCCAGGTGGACAATATTTGCATGAGCTGTCACCCATCATTGCTGAAGGACCTAGGCTGCATCCTGGTCCCTCCGCTGGGGGTGGGGGGTGGGGGGTGGGGGGTGGGGGAGGGACTCTTGGAAGCTTGCTCCCGGTTTCCTCTGGATTTCTCGCCATGCACCTTTTCCCTTTCACCGTAGTAAACTCTAACTGTGAGCATTACACCCTCTGCGTCCTGTGACTGCTTCTGGTGAATCACCAAACCCAAGGGTGGCTTTGGAGACCCCCACCGCAATTCCCAAGATGCTTTGGGAAACAGTAAAGGAAACCCAATTCCAAGAGCCTTTGAAGATGGAGGGCATTTTTTCCCTCTTCCTAACCAGGAGGTATGTCACACCTGGGTTGGTGCAGTGGCTCAGTGATGACAGCGAGGGACACCTCTGTCCATTTTTCTCCTCCATCATCCTCAGCATGCTGTCATCCATCTTGGGACTTGCCACCCAATTGTCCCAAGATGGCCGCCAGCGTCTCCTGCACGACTGTGTCTTCACTCAACGTTTGCCACAAGAAAGAAAGAAAACATTTCTATTTCTTTATTTTATTATTATTAATATTTTCTTTAAGGAGAGAGAGCATGTGCTCTTGCACAAGAGCACGTGAGTGGGGGAGGGGCAGCGGAAGAGAGAGAATCTTTTTTTTAAATTTTTATTTATTTATTTTTTTATATCTATTTATTTCTGAGAAACAGAGCGTGAGTGGGGGAGGGGCAGAGAGAGAAGGAGACACAGAATCCGAAGCAGGCTCCAGACTCCGAGGTGTCAGCACAGAGCCCGACGTGGGCCTCGAACCCACGAACCGTGAGATCATGACCTGAGCCGAAGTCGGACGCTTAACCGACTGAGCCACCCAGGCGCCCCAAGAGAGAGAGAGAGAATCTTAAGCAGGCTCCACACTGAGTGTGGAGCCCAACTCAGGGCTCGATCCCACGACCCTGGGATCACGATCTGAGCTGAAATCAAGAGTCAGATGCTCAACCGACTGAGTCACCCACGCGCCCTAGGAAAGAAAACATTTTATACACACACGCACACACACACACACACTGTATGTGTAACAACACTATAACATACACACCAAAAAGTCCATAAACATACAGCATAAATGGATTATCATAGTGCAAACACTCACATAACCAACAACCAGGCCAGAAAATGGGACATTGCTTCACGTTGACGTCTTCCTCGTCCCGCCCCCTCCAATCACAGACACCTCCCTCCGATTCTAGGAGGCATGTGTGTCTCCTAGTTTTTATCAAGCAGGATAAAGTCACCCAGATTGCCCCCATCATTCTTCCCACAAACCTGGCCATTTCTACCTCAAATGAAACGAATTCCCTGAGAATATTACTGTCTGGTCCTGAATAAAACTGAGGTTCTCTACGCCAGGAAGAAGGGGCTGGATTGCGACGTGGACAACATGTCCATAGCTCGGGGGGCACAGATCCCCTGGCTAGCTCAGTCCGTACAGCATGAGGCTCTTGATCTCAGGCTTGAGTTTGAGCCCCACATTGGGTGTCGAGATTATTTAAAAAGAAAATCTTGGCGGGGGGGGGGGGCGCACCTGGGTGGCTCAGTCGGTGTCTGACTTCGGCTCAGGTCATGATCTCACCGTTCGCGAGTTCGAGCCTTGAGTCGGGCTCTGTGCTGACAGCTCAGAGCCTGGAGCCCGGTTCGGATTCTGTGTCTCTTTCTCACGGTCTCTGCCCCTCCCCTTCTCGTGTTCTGTCTCTCTCTCAAAAATACATAACATTAAGAAAAAAATGTTTTTTAAAATAGTAATAATACCGACTAACACTTCCCTGGCGTGCTTTCTGTGCTACAGACACCCTTCTTTGCCTTTCCATGCGCTCCGTCTCATCAGCTCTAAGATGCCCTGTTTGTAAGAGGCATCTTAGAAAAAACAGAGCTGGGGCGCCTGGGTGGCTCAGTAGGTTAAGTGTCTGACTCCCCCTCAGGTCATGACCTTAAGGTTTGTGAGTTTGAGCCCCGCATCAGGCTCTCACTGTCAGCCCAGAGCCTGCTTTGGGTCGTCTGTCCCCCGCTGCCCCCTCAAAAATGAATAAGCATTAAAAAAAAAAAAAAGTCCACCTAAAACCTTTTTATTTGGCCTACGTCTGTTTAATTTACTTGTTAACAATTCTTGTAGAGTCCGCTTTTATTTATCTTTTTTAAAGTTTAATTTATTTATTTTGAGAGAGACAGAGCGAGAGTGGGGGAGGGGTAGAGAGAGAATCCCATGCTGCCATTGCAAAGCCAGATGTGGGGCTCGAACTCACGAAACCACGAGATCATGACCTGAGCCGAAACCAAGAGTTGGATGCTTAACAGACTGAGCCACCCAGGCACCCCCTAGAAGCTGCTTTCAGACAACAGGTTCCAGCAATGGAAACTTGATCAAGGCCAAAGGGCCCACAGCGACCACCTGGCTGAACACAGAAGGGCCCATCGGGAGACCCACCTCAAAATACCCGTAGGCCCTACCTGACCAACGGGCTCCTGACAACCAGGCACAGTTACTAAGAAAGAGAAAATTCCACATGTCCCCATACCTCCTCACCTTCTCACTTTAAATACGCCCCCCACCCACGGCCTCCTTGCAGACAGCCTCTCCTCTGCTGTCCTGACCGCTGCCCCCTTGGGGCCTATTCAATAAACTTCGGTCGCCTTTGTTCTGCCTCAGGTGAATTCTTTCATCGCCCTGCCCCCACTCGATAGGGTCGACCACATTTGGGGGGCCACCATTCGACGGGAGAGACTCCACAACTATGTTTACACCACCCGCAACAACTTTATGAGAGGGGCGCCTGGCTGACTCAGTCGAAGGAGCATGCCACGCTTGATCTCCGGGTCATGAGTTCGAGCCCCAGGTGGGGTGTAGAGATTATTTAAATAAACCTTAAAAAAAAAACCAGCAGGGCGCCTGGGTGGCTTAGTCGGTTAAGCATCTGACTCTTCAGTCTCAGCTCAGGTCTTGATCTCAGGTCATGAGTTCAGGTCCCACGTTGGGCTCCAACATTGTGTATAGGGTTTCGGAGTGATGGTGGGGTCATAGCCCATGGCCAAGAGAGAATTCTTGAAGACGTCTATGGTGCAAAAAGGTGATTTTATTCAAGCACGAAGACAAGACCCGTGGGCAGAAAGAACTGCCTTATAAGTGTGAGGGGTGACCATTTATACACCATGGAGTTGGGGGAGATAAAGTCAAGAGGAAGTTTCTTAAAGGGAACTCCATATACTAAAGAAGACTCACAGGTTCCTGGAGGCCTAGCTAGTGTGGAGCTGAGATTGCTTTTTCCCTCTAGCAAAGCATTAACATTAGGACGGTAGGGGTTCCCAGAGAAATGGTCCACTCTGTATTTGCCTCAAGTATTTGTCAATGGGCTGCAGGTTATAAGGAAATTTAATTTTGCCCTCCATTTCCTTCTTGCCTTTGTCCCCAACACCACTATGGAGGGGAGGGCCACAGGCTTCTGGAGATCAGGCTATTGATAAGATTGCCTTTTTCTTGTAATTTACTAAGATATTTGTGAACTGATGGAGACTCAGGTCCTGCGCTCTCGGGTCAGCCATTTGTTTTGTGTCCTTTCCAGTGTCCTTGGGCAGCCAGGAGTCCTGAGGACTATCACGCACATCCCAGGTAGGGTGGAGGGAGGATTAGCTTAGCTTGTGCTTGGCCCTCAGCTTGCCTTATGCTCCCTCATCAGTTGGGTGTAAAGTCTACTTAAAAAAACAAAAAGCTTGGGGTGCTTGGGTGGCTCAGTCAGTTAAGTATCCGACTTCAGCTCAGGTCATGATCTCATGGTTCATGAGTCCAATGCATTGGGCTTTGTGCTGACGATGCAGAGCCTGCTTGGGGTTCTCTCTCCCTCTCTTTCCTGCGCCTCCCCCACTTGTGCTCTCTCTCTCGTAAAATGAATAAACTTTAAAAAAGTGTTTTAGGGGCGCCTGGGTGGCTCAGTGGGTTGAGCAGCCGACTTCGGCTCAGGTCATGATCTCGCGGTCCGTGAGTTCGAGCCCCGCGTCGGGCTCTGTGCTGACAGCTCAGAGCCTGGAGCCTGTTTCAGATTCTGTGTCTCCCTCTCTCTCTGACCCTCCCCTGTTCATGCTCTCTCTCTCTCTGTCTCAAAAATAAATAAACGTTAAAAAAAATTAAAAAATAAATAAAAATAAAAAAGTTTTAAAAAGCATATATCTTAAAAAAAAAGCTTTATGAGACACTAGACAGTTATATCTAATGCTGGTAACTCTGAAAACAATTAAAATATGTATTTTGGGGGTGCCTGGGTGGCTCAGTTGGTTGAGTGTCCAACTTTGGCTCAGGTCATGTTCTCACTGCTCCTGAGTTCAAGCCCTGCACCGGGCTCTGTGCTGATGGCTCAGAGCCTGAAGCCTGCTTCAGATTCTGTCTCTGTCTCTCTACCCCTGCCCTGCTCGCATGCTCATAAAAAAAGGGGTGCCTGGGTAGCTCAGTCGGTTAAGCGTCCAACTTCGAGCCAGGTCATGATCTCACAACTTGTGGGTTCAAGCCCTGCATCAGGCTTTGTGCTGACAGCTCCGAACCTGGAGCCTGCTTCAGATTCTGTGTCTCCCTCTCTCTCTCTGCCCCTCCCCTACTCACTCTCTGTCTCTCTCTTAAAAATAAATAAACATTTTTAAAAATTAAAATAAATGAATAAATAAATAAATAAATAAATAAAACACAAAAAAATTAAAATGTGTATTTTAATTAAAGCAAACTTCAGGTAGATTCTAACAGAGATTATCCCACACTACATGGACCTGATCAGTAGTTGGCTTAGTTTCTATGATATTTTCAAGAACTTTTATGAATACTTATTCCTTTGTGCTTGATTTTCTTTAAGCCAATTAAATAGAGGTCTTTTACAAATTAATTTTGGTAATACTCCCCGCCAAGGTAGAAAATCCCACACATCTACAACACAAGGCAAGCACACAGACACAAATTAACCTACAAACACAAACGGACCCCACAGTGCAGGTTTCCAAGTGACCTTCCCACTTTTTGTTTTCCTTTTGATATTAATTATTTCCCTGAAGTTCTACTTTAACATTTACATCTCAAAGGCACAGGGAAGAATGCAAGTTAGAAGCCTTTTAAGGTAAATAGGGGAAGTTTTGGAATTGGGGGGGGGGGGGGGGGGGAAGGAATAAGTGAACTTTGAACTGCCTCCAGAGCTGAATTTCTAGTTGTGCAAAGATTTGTAAGATAAGGACAGTTGCTCTCAAGTCCTCAAAGCGTTGGATTTGTAGCTTAAATGACACCGTGGGTTGTCCTTGTACAAGAGCTTCAGGATTTTCTTTCCCTCTGGATGCATAGTTTTATGTCAGCTTAGGGGAGAAGGCCTTAAAATGTGTTTCTATCAGGCTCTGCCATCTGGCCAATTTCTGACCACAGAGTTTCTTTGTAGTTTTTAGCCAGGTCAAGCAGTAAATATTTCTGGCAGCATGTTAACAACTCCTTGGACTCCAGAGGCGTTCCAAAAGAGAGTGCAAAAGAGATTTTATTTCCCTCTTTCTGCTGCCCACTACAGACAGAGATCCAGGAGAGATGACTCTGGGTCAGATTCTCCCCCTTAGCTGGCTTCTGCTAAGAAATCCCATCTGGAGCTCTGATATTTACCAGAATTGGGGAAGGTTTTTCATTGTTAATTTCAGTTTTTTCCTTTGGCTGGTTTTTTTTTTTTTTTTAAGTTTATTTATTTTTGAGAGAGAGAGAGAGACAGACAGACAGAGAGAGACAGAGAGAGAGAGACAGAGAGAGAGAGAGAGACAGAGCTCTAGCAGGGAAGGGGCAGAGAGAGAGGGAGACACAGAATCTGAAGCAGGCTCCCGGCTCTGAGCTGTCAGCACAGAGCCCAACATGGGGCTTGAACTTACGAACCATGAGATCGTGACCTGTGCTGAAGTCGGACACTTAAATGACTGAGCCATCCAAGCACCCCTAGACAGCACAGCTTTTGTTTGTTATTTGTGAAAATGAATCATCTCCCTTACTTCTCACATAAAGGCTATCTGCCAGTTTCAACCTCATTAACCCTATGGGACACAGTTTCACTCAGAACCAAGAGGAATTTACCCACAGAATGATGACTCAGGAGAACTCAAAGGGTTCACAGGGTACCATGCCTACATTCCTTGTCCCCAGATGCCGTCAGAAGTTCCCTTCAGGGGCGCCTGGGTGGCTCAGTCAGTTAAGCATCCGACTTTGGCTCAGGTCATGATCTCACAGTTCATGAGTTTGAGCCCCACATCAGGCTCCATGCTGATAGTGTGGAGCCTGCTTGAGATTCTCTCTCTCTCTCTCTCTCTCTCTCTCTCTCTCTCTGCCCTTTCTGCACTCTCTGTCTCACACAGTGAATAAAATAAAATAAAGTTCGCCTCAGATCCCACCACTGCCACCAAATATGTTAAAAAACAAAATTCAGCAGAGTCCATTCCAAAATCTAATTGGCTTTTTTCAACAGTTCATAAGTCAGGCAACACTCCATCTAGCAAGTAAAAGGAGTTCCACAGGGCTGCAGAAAAGGAGAGGCTTTTAAAGGTAGGTGGGGGGGGGGGGGCGCCTGGGTGGCTCAGTCGGTTAAGCGGCCGACTTCAGCTCAGGTCACCATCTCGCGGTTGGTGAGTTCGAGCCCCGCGTCGGCTCTGGGCTGATGGCTCAGAGCCTGGAGCCTGCTTCCGATTCTGTGTCTCCCTCTCTCTCTGCCCCTCCCCCATTCATGCTCTGTCTCTCTCTGTCTCAAACATAAATAAACATTAAAAAATAAATTTTAAAGGCAGGTGGGGAGTGGGACAAAGAAGTCATAAACTTTCAAAATAGGTTTGTTTGGGGCAAGTCGCCTTTCTTTGGGAGATGAAACAGGCTATCAGGTGGATTCCCTCTCCAGTGCCCACCAGGAAATCCCAGACTGACTGGTTAAGATGACATTCCTGGGGAAGTCTGAAAGTGCAGTTAGGTTAGGTGTGAAGTCTTGGTTTGGCAATATGGGCTTAGCACAGGTGACTCCATTTGGAGACTGTTGCTTCTTTTTTAACACCGTCTTAGGTTATCCATCCGGGCCCTGTGAATCCAACAGACCAGAGGCAGATAAACAAGAGAAAAATGAACAGAAATTTACCAACATGTGCAAAGCACATTATGTATGGGACCATCCAGCGGTGGATAAGCCAAAGGGGTGCTTAGAACTTGGGTTTATAGATCATCTGAGGCTAAAATAAAGGAAGAGGGCACGGAGGTTGATGGGAGGGGGAGGCAAGTTAAGAGAAGGTGACCAGGGAAAGTATCATAAAGAGGGTTCTTTAGTAAGATTCGTTACGCAGAGTGAATCCTGATGACCGTTGTAAACAGTCGCCCTATTCCCGGTAAGGAGGGGGAGACCTCTCTGTAGATGGAAATTTCCTTTATAAATATACAAATATACAAATCCCTTTGTAAAATGAAAGCTTGTTGGGGCGCCTGGGTGGCTCAATCGGTTAAGCGTCTGACTTCAGCTCAGGTTCGTGGGTTCGACCCCCACATCAGACTCTGTGCTGACAGCTCGAAGCCTGGAGCCTCCTTCCAATTCTGTGTCTCCCTCTCCCTCTGCCCCTCCCCTGCTTGCATTCTGTCTGTCTCTCTTCCAAAAATAAACCAACATTAAAAAAAAATGTTTTTTTAATGTGTCATGAGTACCTTTGTTAATGGCTTTGCAAAATGGTGTCTTATCTATGGCTTGATTGCCAAGTCAATAGTCCACACACTGTTTCCCAACGATGTGAGATTTCACCACAAGCAGGTTGCCTCATAACTTATGGTCCTAAAGGAAATCCTTGATCTTTTACTTCCTCCTTTTCCAGCTGCCAAGCCATACCTCTCAAGCTATGGGAGTGTGGTAGTCATCCAACTTGTAGGCGGCTTCCCTCATTCTTTCTTCCGGGTCATCTAGCAAACTACAA
Organism: Panthera uncia; assembly: GCF_023721935.1. NCBI lineage: Eukaryota > Metazoa > Chordata > Mammalia > Carnivora > Felidae > Panthera > Panthera uncia. The sequence goes on from NW_026057588.1 coordinate 13,826,642, forward strand.
AATCTTCTTAGATCTGTGATCCTTTTTTCTACATTTTCCTGGACATCCCCCCCCCCCCCCCCGCAAACATCCCTTTGCATCCCATTGGCACTGGGTGGGGTGCCCATTCCTGAACCGATTATTGCCCAGGGCAATGGGGGGGGGGTCACTGATTAGACTCATCAGGAACAGCCCCTCGGACTGAGTCAGGCTCCCGCCAGCTGTGGGGGTTCCTCAGCAGACAAGGGACTGGACGGGGGGCGAGGAGGCCTCCACAGTGCCCACCGCACATAGACCCGGAACATCTGACCGGCACAGCCGGCCTCCCCGTGGTGGTTACACCGGCCCCGGCCGAGGTGGACATGTGGTGGGCTTACGCCACCTGGCCCATGAGAGACCCAGAATATTAGTTACGTACTCACGGGCCCCCTTGCACTTAAGGGGAGTTCCGGGGAGACAACGGGAATGAGAACAAGGAAGCAGGCAGCCCCCCATAGATGATGGCGCCATCCTTGGTCAACAAGAAAACTGGCCATGAAGTCGAAGAGGCTGGAGTTGGTGCAGGGGTCCAAGCGAGGACCAGAGGGCAAGGGTGGACGGGATGGGGTTTGCTGGGAGGTTGGATGTGGCGTGAGAGAATGAGGAGGGGCGCGCTTGGCCTGGGCCCCTGGCAGGCCTAGGACACGGTCCACATTGGGGGGCGCCTGTGTCGCCACCATGGGAACCACGCTTCTGGGCACGCCTGGGTCCTGGGGAGGTGGATGGTCACACAGCTGCCATTTCACAGTGTCCCAGGCAGCGTGATGCTTCCTTTTAAGGGCCTTTCTCATGGGCCTTTGCATGGGGTCCTTGCAGGGCTGGCCACCTGGTTCTGAACAACGCAAATAAGATAGCAGGAGTGAGGCCCCTGGATTCCCTGAGGGAGGAGGGCAGGGGAGGGGAGGGAGGGAGCCTCAGGAAAACCTGGCCGGGACTAGAAGGGGAGAAACAGATCTGGGAGCACACGCTCAAGGTCTGGACTGATCTCTGCCATCTCTGGGGTCTGAAGCCTGGCCCGAGACCTTTCTGAGCCTCCTTTTTTTTTTTTTTTAATGTTTTTATTTATTTATTTTTTTAATTTTTTTTTAACGTTTATTTACTTTTGAGACAGAGAGAGACAGAGTATGAGCAGGGGAGGGGCAGAGACAGAGGGAGACACAGAATCCGAAGCGGGCTCCAGGCTCTGAGCTGTCAGCACAGAGTCCAACATGGGGCTCGAACTCACGGAGTGTGAGATCATGACCTGAGCTGAAGTCGGACATTTAACCGACTGAGCCACCCAGGTGCCCCAAGATCTTTCTGAGCCTCTTACTGTTTCCCCTCAAAGGGGGTCAGAACACCCATCATGGGATGACCGACACTGTTGATGAAGCATGTGTGCACCGGGCCGTGGTGTCCGATGTGATTTAAAATGCTCCCTCATGTTGGGTGGGCCAGGCGGTGTCGAGACGAAACGGGTTCCCATCCTTACTCTGAGCCCTTGGGCTTAACTTTTCTGAGCCTCCTTTTCCCCAAAATTGAGTCCTGATTCCCTACCCACTCCACACTTGCTTCTTCCCCCTCCTTCAGCTCTCCGTAAATGGCAGCCAATCTCTTTCCTTTTTTTAAAAAAATTTTTTTAACGTTTATTTATTTTTGAAAGAGAGAGAGACAGCGTACAAGCAAAGGAGGGGCAGAGAGAGAGGGAGACACAGAAATCTGAAGCAGGCTCCAGGCTCCAAGCTGTCAGCACAGAGCCCGACACAAGGCTCGAACCCACGAACCGCAAGATCGTGACCTGAGCCGAAGTTGGACGTTCAACTGACTGAGCCACCCAGGTGTCCTCCCCCCCTTTTTAAAAAACGTTTATTTATTTTTGAGAGAGAGACAGACAGAGCATGAAGAGGGGAGGGGCAGAGAAAGGGGAGACACAGAATCCGAAGCTGGCTCCAACGTGAGGCTCGAACCCACCAGCCGTGAAATCTTGACCTGGGCCGAAATCCGACGCTGAACCAACTGGGCCACCCAGGCACCCCTCTTCCTTTCTTTAAGCGGACCCCTCGGCGGCCCCCTGGACTTTTCTGCTCCTCTCACATCCCATCAGGAGTGTCCTTCCACCAGGTGTGGGGGGGGGGTGCCCTGCACTCTGTAGAGCCTTCCCCGAAATTCTCTAAGCCAAGGACTGCAGTGCTGTCTGGGTAGGTACCCCGACTTCAGGCAGGGACCCATGTGGGTCCCATCCTGTCTCTCCCCCGCTAGGGGGCTCTCCAAGGCCCTATCTCTACCCACGCCACCACCCCTGTGCGCATGGGGTCAGCTGGAAGCCCGGAGGAACTCTCGGACTCTTGCCCTGATGGAGTTGGCTGGACCCCAGTTCCGGGAGAGCAGTGGGGTCTAGCAAGCCGGGGGCCCCCCGGCCGGCTTCCACAATAGTGCTGCCCTATTGATATGGGGCGCCTCTCATTCACTGACTCGGACAGAGGACAAGCTCAGGGCTCTGAGTGATCATCTGACTCTGGAGCTGAGTCCCGGGTCCACACCACAGTCCTCAGGGCCCTGTGGCCCCAGCCCCCGTCCCCAAGGACGCCCCCAAGCACAAGGGTCGCCACCCCAGCGGCCAGCAGCGGGCCCAGTCTTGCCACACACACCCCCAGTTCTAGGCTGAGGGCTAGGTAGGGTTCACCTGTCCTCTGAGGGCTTCTGTTAAAACCACCTAAAGGAGGGAGGGGCGCCTGGGTGGCTCAGTCGGTTAAGTGTCCGACTTGGGCTCAGGTCTCCTCACAGTTCCTGAGTTCGAGCCCCACATCGGGCTCGGTGAGCCTGCTTTGGATCCTCTGTCCCGCGCTCGGTCTGCCCCTCCCCTGCTTGTGCACCTGCCCTCTCTCAAAATAAATAAACATTTAAAAATAAATAAATAAAATGAAGTCAACGACAGTAGCGATGAAAAACAAAAACAAAACATAATGTATAGTCTGTGAGACAGTAGGAAATATCTATATTGGGCTCTGCCTTCGCCTCCCGGCTCAGAACTTCCGAAACCTTTGTCATTTCCTAGGTGATAAGAGCGCTAGAAATATCTTTTTTTTTTTTTTAATTTTTTAATATGTATTTATTTTTGAGAGAGACAGAGACAGAGTGTGAGCTGGGGAGGGGCAGAGAGAGGGAGACCCAGAATCCGAAGCAGGCTCCAGGCTTACCTGGTAAGTGTGAGTGTTTCCCTGAGCTCTGTCACCTGCTCTAGCAAATTAATAGAACCCGAGAAGGGGGTCTTTGGGACCTCCAGTCTGTGACCTCTGCAGGTGGTTGGTGATAACCTGGGCTTGAGAGTGGCATCTGGAGTGAGGAGGGGCCGGGGGTGGGGAGAAGTCTCGTGGGACTGAGCCCCTAACCATTAGGATCTGACGTCATCTGTGGGTGGACAGTGTCGGAACTGCGGTAAGTGATACTTACTGGGAACTTGCTGGAAAAACCTCCACCATGCTGGGTGACCAGAAGTATCAGAAGGGGAGTGTTCTGTGTGAGTAGTAAAGGAAGCCCGCAGGGGAGAAACACAGCAGAGAAGAAGGAAAAATCCGAGGTTTCTTCCTCTACAAGGCTAAATAAAGATGCAACCCCTCCGTATGTTTCCTGATCAGAATACAGATGATTTAAACAGCCGGGTTGTATTCTGATTCTTCTGATCTAAACAGTGGTGGAGTTCAGGATGGATGCCCCGGAATGTGCCCCCTTTGGCACGTGGACTATTTCAAGCTGAAGGCCCTTGAGACCCTAACAAGCTCAAGAGAAACTCTTTTTTTTTTTTTTTTTTTAAGTTTCTTTAGTGATTTTGAGAAAGAGTACCAGCAGGGGAGAGGCAGAGAGAGAGGGCAAAGAAGATCTGAAGCTGGCTCTGTGCTGACAGCAGAGACCCCGATGCGGGGCTCGAACTCAGGAACCGTGAGATCATGACCTGAGCCGAAGTCCGACGCTTATTAAGCGACTGAGCCACCCAGGCAGGGGTCCCTCGAGAGAAATCTTTGCCCCTCCCTGAACCACACAGAAGCATCTGAATTGAAGGCCTTTCCCAGAATAACGGTTATTAACATAGATAACTTTTATCTGGCTGACCCATCCGTAAGTAGGGCAAACATCTAATTAACAAACCCGTCAAGTATATTCCTTCCCTCTGAAGTTCTAGACCCCGACCCCCTTCTCCAGAATGACACACAGGCCTCATTTTGCCTGACCGCCTTTGGAATTTCCATGTCTATGTGGATTCCCCATATGTATGCCCATAAAATTTGATTTTCTCTCACTCACCTGTCTCATGTCAATTTTTTTTTATTTTGTTTTAATATTTTTATTTTTGAGAGACAGAGGGAGACAGAGCATGAGCAGGGGAGGGACAGAGAGAGAAGGAGACAGAATCTGAAGCAGGCTCCGGGCTCTGAGCTGTCAGCACAGAGCCCCACATGGGGCTTGAACCCACGAACTGCGAGATCATGACCTGAGCCGAAGTCGGACGCTCAACCGACTGAGCCACCCAGGCGCCCCACCTATCAGTTTGCTTATTAGTCCTGCTGGAAAACCTTTGAGGGGCCAGAAATTCTTGCTCCTCGACAGTAGCCTATTATCTGAGAATTGTATTTAATAAAGATTTGGTAAACTGGATTTTGTGGAAGGAGTTATTTAGTAAATTTGGGTTGATAATAAGGCTACGTCCCTTCAGAGAGGAATTACCTATTTCTTTCTCTGCTATCTGTGAAGATCTTTTTATTTCCGCCACAGAAACAGACCATTATTCATGGCCTGTCACTCCTGCGGCCAGAACGAGACCCCAGGCTCTCCAAGGACTGGCTGGTGTCTTCTCCACGGTCAGAAATTGGTAAGACCTTTTTCCTCCCAGGGCTATCCGGACCATGAATCCTTCCAGGCGATGGGCAAGGAAGTCTGGCCTGAAGAGCGTAAGAAAGACCCGGTGGTGGGGCGCCTGGGTGGCTCAGTCGGTTGAGGGCTGAGCGTCTTGATTTCAGCTCAGGTCATGATCCCAGGGTCGTGGGATCGAGCCGCGAGTCCGGCTCCTCGCTGACGGGCTCCTCACTGAACGTGGAGCCTGCCTGAGATTCTCTCTCTCCTCTGCCCCTCCCCCCTGCTCTCTCTCTCTCTCTCAATTAAAAAAAAAATTAAATTTAATTAAATTTAAAAAAGAAAGAAAGACCTGCTGGGAAGATGTGTCCTGCATTTATGCTACAAAATTCCAAATACGACCTTTCAACATGACCAGAAACATTCTCACTCGCATTTCCCTGCTGCATTCCCTGGTGAAGAATTGCATGTGTGATCATCAGCAAAGCCCAGGAAAGCCTTTGAGAGAGTCACCGGAAGCCCGTGTTCCCGATGTCACAAGGGATGAGGCAGCGTCATGAGTGATGGCGTAACCAGAGCCAAATAAATGGCTTTAGAGATTAGCAGAGACAGGAACGGTGAGTCATAGCAGATTGCCGCCTCTCTTGCGTGATGGGGGCTGTTAGCTTATCCAGAAGTGACACATCTGGTGATAAAGAACATGAAGGGGCAGTACTCGGACACTCCGAAGAACACGGGTTGGACAAGGAAATATGTAAGTACTTCTTCTGGGCCCATTTTTCTAGATCGTGAATGGGAACTCACTAGACCTCACTTGGGTCCACGAATTTTGCAACACATTTCCAATCGAGTCATTTCTATAGCCAGGGACTCCACAAAAACATACTTGCCCCGGGGACCCACACACACATCCTCGGTGCGGCTCTCGCACCCACACCCATTCTCCAGCAAACCCTGCCGGTTCCACTTAGGAATCTATCCAAAAGCATCCACTTCCTGCTCCCATGCCCGTGCCCAGGTCCAGTCTACCCTCCTCTTCAGACACCTTTTTATCACGGCAGCATCCTGCTTCCTATGCTATCTCCTCTTGTTCCCACGTGCAGCAGAGGGCGCCTGTGAACACCTAGGTCAGGTCACAGGTCACCCCCCACCCCGCCCAGAGCCCTCCGTGGTTCCATCTCAGGGGAAAAGACGAAGCCCCCACAGCCTGCCCCCATCACCTCTCTGAGGGCATTTTCAACCACTCTCCCCTATACTCCAGCCACATAGGCCTCCTTCTTATTCCTTGCTCCTGCCACAGGGCCTTTGCACTTGCTATTTTCCCTTCCAGGAGTACTCCTTCCCCAGATATTGATATGATTTCATCCCTGATCCCTTTTCTATAGCGGTTCAAATGTCAGCTTCTCAGTGGGGGCCCTGACTGCCCTGTCTGAAACTGCAACCTCGCCCCCTGTACCTTCCGGACCCTTCCCCTGCTTTATTTTCTTTTCCCATAGTACTTACCATCCCCTTCCATTGTTCACTTATTTACATCCTCACCTATGTATTTGTTTTCCGCTCCAAGAGGATAAACGCTCTGCCTGTTGCATTGGCTCCTGTGTCCCCAGTGCCTAGCCTGGCAAACAGTCAGGGCTCCATAAACGCTTGTGGAATTTGTGAATTAAGCGTGGCGTTTCCTCGGAGGCTCACAGTTCATTTGAACGAATTCTGCGTGGGGTTGCTGCATGATTCCTGATATGGGCCATATCAGGAAATCATTGCCCGACTCAGGGAGTAAAGGTGACAGTCCACATTTAATTTGGGAAGAAACTGAATTTCCAACAGAAGACAAATGATTTGCTTAGCTCAGGAGGGCCGGGGCTGGGTACACCTGCCTCCAGATCTGGTGGAGGGAATCGGCATTAGTGGGGATGTCGTTGCCCTGGGGAGGTAGGTTCCTGATGGGGATTCTGTCTCTGGCATATGAATGGGGACGCCCGGGGCTGCCTGGATTACCCTTGGATGATGGTTGAGGTTTCCCGAGCCAACATCCTACCTGCTGTGTAGGGCATCTGGTCAGGGCAGGGACGGAGGAAGGAGTCAGTCTCAGCTAGGGGTTGGCGCTCTGGGCTCAGGTGGAGGCAGGTGCCATGAACCCATAAACTTGGTGTTGAGCCCAGAGGGATCCTGAAGCCAAGACTGCCAGATTTCAAATCCTAGTTCTGACAACCCAGATGCCCCGCTGCGTATCTTCTTCTTCCAATCCCACTCCCTCCTCCCAGCCCTGGCTGCTTCTACACATTTGTCCCACAATTATTATTTTTAAATGTTTATTTATTTTAAGAGAGAGAGAGAGAGCGAATATCCCAAGCAGGCTCTGCTGTTAGCGCTGAGCCCGACTCGGGGCTTGATCCCATGAACCGAGAGTCATGACCTGAGCCAAAATCAAGAGTCAGGCGCTTAACCACCTGAGCTACCCAGGCGCCCGTGTCCCACAATTATTACATGGCGTTGTTTCATGTGTCTTTGAGTTCTGTGTGAATGTCGTATTCTGCCGACCAGCCTGCAATTTCATGTTTGCCCTGAGGACGTGCTTTTGCATTTGTCCCTGTGACTCTGTGTAGATCTTCTTCTGTGTGTCAATAGTTAACTCTTACTGCCCTTTAATAAAGTTTTATAAACTTTTTCATAAACGATTGCATATCTTTTGTGGGGTTTCTTCGAAACCACCTCAAGGTTTTCGTTGCTTCTGTCAGTGGAATTTAATATATTTTTTAAATTTTTTAACATTTGTTTTTGAGAGACACAGGGAGACAGAGCGTAAGTGGAGGGGGGGGTGGGCAGAGAGAGAGGGAGACACAGAATCCGAAGCAGGCTCCAGGCTCCGAGCTGTCAGCACAGAGCCCGACGCGGGGCTCGAACCCATGAACCGTGGGATCGTGACCTGAGCTGAAGTCAGATGCTTAATCAAATGAACCACCCAGACGTCCCTTAATATTTTTAAATGTAAAAAACTCTTAATTCCAGTAAAATGTCAAATTTACCATCTTTTGTTTTTTAATTTTTTTTTTAATTTTTTTTTTTAACGTTTATTTATTTTTGAGACAGAGAGAGACAGAGCATGAATGGGGGAGGGGCAGAGAGAGAGGGAGGCACAGAATCGGAAGCAGGCTCCAGGCTCCGAGCCATCAGCCCAGAGCCCGACGCGGGGCTCGAACTCACAGACCGCGAGATCGTGACCTGAGCTGAAGTCGGACGCTTAACCGACTGAGCCACCCAGGCGCCCCTGTTTTTTAATTTTTTTTAAGAGGTACTTAGATATTTATTTATTGTCCAGTCAGTGCACATAAATATCCTTCATGGTGTCTAAGTCCCTTATTTTTCTGTTCAGGTCCAGGAAACATCTTGTTCTTCATTATCAAATCTTCCATTCCTCACTCATTTCATATCTTCCCACTTGTACCATTTCTTTTTCAGACAGGGTATCAGTCATTTCTCCAGGAAGTCCTTGTTCCTGGGTGGCTCAGTCTGTTGAGTTTCTGATTTCGGCTCAGGAATTTTTTTTTTTTTTAATGTTTATTTATTTTTGAGAGAGAGAGAGAGAGATCAAGTGAGAGCGGGGGAGGGGCAGAGAGCGAGGGAGACACAGGATCTGAAGCAGGCTCCAGGTTCTGAGCTGTCAGCATAGAGCCCGATGGGGGGCTCGAACGCACGAACTGCGTGATCATGACCTGAGCTGGAATCGGATGCTCAACCGACTGAGCCACTCAGGTGCCCCAAAGAAATATATATATTTTTAATGTTTATTTCTTTTTGCAAGAGAGAGAGAGAGGGAGACACAGAATCCAAACCAGGTTCCAGGCTCTGAGCTGTCAGCACAGAGCCCCACGTGGGGCTCGAACCCACAAACTGAGATCATGACCTGAGCCACCCCAGTGCTCCTCCCACTGGATTATTTTTGAAAAATCCCAGACATCATAGCATTTCCTCCAAAATCCCTCAGTATTTATCTTTAAAAGATAAGGCCTCTCTCTCTCTTTTTTTTTTTTAATTTTTTTAACATTTATTTATTTTTGAGAGAGAGAGAGAGAGAGAAAGAGTGCAAGCAGGGGAGGGGCAGAAAGAGAGGGAGACACAGAATCCAAAGAAGGCTCCAGGCTCTGAGCTGTCTGCACAGAGCCCAACGCAGGCTCGGAACTCAGGGAACTCATGAACTGCGAGACCGAGACCGTGACCTGAGCTTAAGGTGGACGCTCAGCAGGCGCCCCATTCTCTCTCCCTTTGAAAACAAAACCACAATACATACCATTGTCACACTTGAATGCTCACTTGATCTGTTATTTTGGATATCCCAGCTAGACAGTCCCAGGCAGCCCCTCCCAGCCTCTCCTGCTCCTCACCGCCCCCACTCCCTGCAGACACTCTGAACCCACTGCCCTCCCCCCAACACACACACACACACACACACACACACACACCCCTCACCTGGCCCCATTTGTTTTCAAAGCCTGCTAGGTGTGGTCCCCCTCCAGGTAGGCTGCTGTTTTGATCCTTCAGAGCTGCTTATTTTGTTGGTGTGTTTAACCTTGAAAAATGGGTCTGGTCCAACTTTCCTTAAGGTCTTGATTACATCGAAGTGTGGCTTCAGTTGGAGGTATTACTGCTTGAGGGCAAAGAAGGTCTGTGGGTTCTGTGGCTCTTTAGTTTATTACTGGGGATGCGTGGTGACCCCCCGAGAGGTTGGATTGCGTGGAGAGCCTAGAGGGCTTTACGCTGAGGTCCTAGCTTCTCCCCTGCCCTAGGAAAGGTGGGCGGTCCACGGAGGGCTGAATCGCCTTAAGAAAGGAGCTAGATTATCCCCGATTGAGGGCTGTCCGGACAAATCCTACCTTGGGGAGTTGGCCTCCGTCCAGACACCTCTCCACCCTTCAAAGAGCAGAGTTTTAACCCTTCACCTGCTCCCTCCCACTTTCCCTCCATACAAAAGACCAATTCACTGTCAAGTTTCCTTTCCTGGGATCAAAATACAGCCAGTGGCTGGACAGAAGAGGGGGGGCACGGGAGCCAAGCTGTCGAGCCTTTAATGCCCTTGGAATTAATTGTGCAGCCTACCTCCCAATGCCCCAAGGTTCCAGAGTTTTCTATTTCTGCAAACTGGCTTGGCAGGTTTCCCCCCAACAACCTCCCAAACACACCTCCTGGGGAGAGATGCCCCGTATCCCCCCCCCAGGAGGCCCTTCCCACCCCATCCCCATCAGAGCCAACGCCCTGATGTATAGTAGATCATTTCCCAAGCTGCCTTTACTATTTTGAAAGGAAATACTTGGATAATGAAACCTGCCTCCACAGATAATTCTTAAAATGTTAATAAAATAACCCTAAGTATCATGTAAAAGGTGAGACAAAAGGAGAGACACAATTTTCCAAATCCCCTGGGAACTTGTCACCCAGGCAGACCTGATGATTCAGAAACTGCATTTTCAAAGTCCCTCCCCCCACCCCCCACCCCCCACCCCCGGGATTCGATATAGCCCCAGGATACTCCTCCACTTCTGTGGGGATCCCTGAAGCTCCATAAAACTAGATTCAGAGATTTTCTGGTTTTGTGAATTGAAGAATAACGGCTCAAGTCCCCACCCAGCCAAGTGGCCTTCCAATTGACCCAGGAGTTGAATTCTGGGACAACTGTGTTAACACACTTCATATTCACACGCAAAATGGAATTGGTTTCTGGGTTCAGGTTAACAGGCTTTCCTCCTCCTATGTGAGAATGCACAGGACCTCGATGAGAGGAGGAATCCAGGACAGTTCTCTGCTGAGTGACATTGTCCTGTGCGCGACTTCCCAGCGACACCCTCCCCCCATTCCTGTGGCACCAAAATGCCCCCACAGCTTTCCCAAATGGCCCCTGGGCTTCTTTGCACACCACCACCCTCCTGGGAGCCATTATTCTGTAATCACTATTACCTTACCTTCTGGATGGTAGGGACTTCTTTATATTTGTTTTTATTTTGTTTTGTTTTTAAGATTTTATTTTTAAATAATCTCTACATCCAACGTGAGGCTCAAACTCACAACCCTGAGATCAAGAGTCGCAGGACTTACCAACTGAGCCGGCCAGGTGCCCCACCTTGTTTTTCTTTTCTTTTTTAATTTGAGAGAGAGAGAGAGAGAGAGAGAAGAGAATATTAAGTAGGCTCCACGCTCAGCACGGAGCCCAATGTGGGGCTCGATCCCATGACCCTGGGATCATGACCGGAGTGGAAATCAAGAGTCAGACCCCCCCAACCCACTGAGCCACGCAGGCGCCCCTGTTTTTCTTTTTTAATCAGAGTACAACTTGGGATGTAACTCCAGTTCACAGAGATTGCCTCGGAGAACTGGGGAAGGGAAGGAATCTGACTTGTCAGTGTTGTCCTTTTATCCTACTTTGTTTTTAAAGTTCAAAAAAAAAAAATCTTTAAAAAAAAAAGAACCTTTTTGAGCTCACATATGGGTCATAACCAATTTTCATAAGTTCATCATCAAAGAGATTTCCGCAGTTTACTTCTTCTGTGAAAACAACAATTTCAGTTATGGACAGAAGGGTGTAATGGCTGGGATTTGCTTCAAATTGGGGGGGGGGCAATCGGGTAGGAGTGGAACTGAAACCAGAGAGGCCAGGAGTAACTGTGGAGCTGGGGCTGGGTGCTCCTTACTCTGTCCAACTTTTGGACGGGTTTGAAAACATCAAAAGTTTATTGAAAATGTATGCACTGGAAAGAAACAGGCCAGTGTAATAGTCAATTTACGTCTCAGAATTAAGGGTCTCCCACCAGGGCTGCTGGCGCCTGTTGCCCTCCCTAGTCTATTCTTCCACAGCATTAATTACCTTCTAACACACTATGTAATTTGCATGTCAGATCTATCGTTCATCATGGCCCCACTGCACTGTAGTCTGGCTTAAAGCTTAATGATAAAACTGCTTCATTCTTTTCTGTTTATGGAGAGGCTTTTCGGGATTGGCAGGAGATTGTATTTTCAATTATTTCCCCAACACTCTACAATTTGCTGATTATGTCTTCTGTTCATCATATAAGCTCCACGTGGACACGGATCCAGGTCTGGTTTTATTTCTTGATATTTATAATTACATGTGTGGCTTACATTTCGCTCTTACTGGGACAGACTTAGTATAGAGGTTAAAAGGGATTCTGGAGCCAGTCTGGCCGGGTTCAAATCCCAGCTCTGTCACCCGCTAGCTGGGTGACCACAAAGCAAGTCTGCCCGCCTGTTTTCTCGCCTGTGAAGGGGCACACAGCAGTATCTACCTCAGGGGGTTGCTACCCTGACTGGTAGTAAAACGCTCCGTAAAGCTTGGCTGGAGTTACTTCTGGTGAGAACACCCATTTTTGGAGCCAGATAGCTATGCGTTTGGCTCCTACCCCACCTGTTTTCGCCTGTGAAATGGGGCTAACCTTGCCCCGCCATAAAGGTGATGGGGATTTTTAAAGGAGTGAACGGGCGTGAGGCCTCCCGCCCGGATGCCTGAACCAAAATAACCGCAGTCGAAGCGATAGGGGGCCTCCCGCCCGGATGCCTGAACCAAAATAACGGCAGTTGTTCCTCGCCAGGCGTCTTCCGGCCGGGTTAAGGGACACTCCAAGAGGCGGGAGGGTGCGGACGGACCCAGGATCCCGGCGGCCCCCACCCGTCCCCCGTCTGCGGCGTCAGGTCGGGATCCGTGGTTCTCCCACCGTGGGAAGACCCCCCCCCCCCCCGAAGGGGGGGATCTGGCAAGTATAGGGATGGGGAGGGAGGGGCTGGCTGGGGGCGGGGGAGCGCTGGGAGGCCGGAGGGAGGGGAGCGCGGGGACCAACCAGCCAGAGGGACGATGGGGCGGGGAGTGGGAAAGCTGGCGAAGAAGGGAGGGGCCGGCGAGTAAAAGGGTGGAGGCGGGGAGGGGGGGTGCGAGGGGACAGGTGAGGGCTAGCGGGCGAGGGGCCCCGGCGCCGACCCAAGGTGGGACTCGGGGGCTGGCCGGCCCTGGCAGGGGGGCGCGGGGCGGGGTGGAGAGGCTGCGCGGAAGGACGGGTCGGGAGCCTGGGGCTCGGCACCTGGGGACTGAGACGGGGCGTGGCGGGGCCGAGGAGGCGGCCGGCGGCCCGGGGGTGCGGCGGGCGGGGGCGGGGCCGGCGGAGGCTGCGCGCGCGCGCCGCCGCCGTGGCTGCGGGCCCCTGACTCCTCGACCTTTCCCTCCCGCAGTCAACGCCGCGCCTGGCGCGGGGTGGGGAACATGGGCGCCTCGGCCTCCAGGGGTCGGCCCGCCCGGGTCCCCGCGCCGGAGCCCGAACCCGAGGAGGCGCTGGACCTGAGCCAACTGCCGCCCGAGCTGCTCCTGGTGGTGCTGAGCCACGTGCCCCCACGCACGCTGCTGGGGTGCTGCCGCCGGGTGTGTCGGGGCTGGCGCGCCCTGGTGGACGGCCAGGCCCTGTGGCTGCTCATCCTGGCCCGGGACCACGGCGCCCTGCTGCCGCTCGCCCGCAGCTGCCTGCCCCCCGCCCGCGACGGCCGGCCCTGCCTCCTGGGCCGCTTCTGCGAGCGCCGACCGATCGGACGCAACCTCATCCGCAATCCCTGCGGCCAGGGTGGGGAACGCAGGCTGGGCGGGGGGTGGGGGCGGTCTACCTCCGGGGAGCCGGTGGGAGGGGCCGGGGGCGGAGCCTCGTCGGAGCCGGTGGGAGGTGGCGGCCGGCTGGTGGGCGGGCGAGGAACTTGGGCGCAAGCCTTTTTTATTTAACAGAAGGCCTCCGGAAATGGATGGTGCAGCACGGTGGGGACGGCTGGGTGGTGGAGGTAAACAGGTCAACGGTGCCTGGGGCCCCCTCGCAGACCTGCTTCGTGTCTTCCTTCAGGTGAATGCCCCTACCCCGCAAGGGCCAGGGCCGTTGTGAGCAAGACCTGCCTCTTCTAGTGACCTTTCTTCCTCTTTACTAGCTGGTGTCGCAAGAAGCAGGTCTTGGACCTGGAGGAGGAGGGCTTATGGCCAGAGCTGCTAGATAGTGGCAAGATTGAGATTTGTGTCTCCGACTGGTGAGTATGATGATAAAAACAGCCCTTTGCTCAGCTCTGACCACCTGCGCCGCTCCGTGACCGTTGCACGGGTGACTTCATTTAGGCCTCCTCTGGCAAACCCTGACAGATAAAGTGAAGATCAGGGAGGCCAATGACTTAACCCCTCCCCTCCTCCACCCCTCTCCCGGGGAACTGGATTGCAAGATGCCAGATTGGAATCCAAGTACAGAGGACTTGGCCCAGACCAGTCTGGTCTGTGAATGAGATGCTCCTTGCCATGGGAGGAGGCACTGGAGGATAGTTAGCTAAGTTTACATTCTGGAGCCAGACTTTCCAAGTCCAGATCGTGGCTCTGCAACTTTCTGGCTTTGGGTGAGTCACAGTGTGCCTCAGTTTCCCCATCTTTACAAGGTAGGGTTACATGTCAGGTACATAGCCAGCGCTTTATAAGTGTGAACTGTTTTAGCGTTTTGTTTTTTGAGCCTTGAGCCTGTGAGAATGTGTATTTCAAGACCTCAGATCTTTTAAGAGAGTTTCAGGAGCATTTGAGAGGTTCCGAAAGAGGAGGCGATTCGCCCTGGTGGCACAGCTAGGGCTCGGTGAGACCTGGCATGAGGCTCAGACCCCTCCGACTCCAGAGCTCATCGTGCTCTGTAGTGATGGTCTTGAAACTGGAGTACCTGAAGACTTTTCAAGGGATACATGACCCAGATAATTTTTAAGGGAGGCAGTTCCAGATCTGCTACAGCTGTGTTCCCTGTTCTAAAATTATCAGCTACACATCACATCTTGGAGGGGAGCATCATATGGTTGTCCTTTCCTGGCCCTTTCTCACAGTCCACCAGTTTTACAGAAAAACCAAGCCCCTCACTAGGGTGTGTGGTCCCCCCGGATGTAAAGACTTCTGGAGAGTCAGGCAGAGTGACCGCTTGAAATTTCAGCCTTACCTAATTCACTTTTAATTAAAGGCACCGTAACTCCCCCCGCCCTGCAAATCCATCTCATTGGTGGGGGGGGTGGGGGGGTGGAATTTACAATAAAATTGGTTTTTAATGTAATCGGTAGTTCTCAAACTTTTGTAGCCTGTGTGCTGTTCTGGTCAACCGTGTACCATTTGATTGTAATGATCAGCGGGTCCCAAATGTTGCTCTGCGTTACGCAGGAGCATTGAAAACTCCCAGCGCCCAGGTCACCCTCCATACCAATGAAATCCGAGTGTCTAGGGGTGAGAGCCAGGTATCAGGATCTGTGAGAAGTTTCGAGCCGACTGTAAAATTAGAGGGTTGCAACCCCCAGGACCATCCTTACTTCTGACGCCCGCTGCAGGTCTGGGGGATTCCCAAAACCACCCTCAGGTTCAGTGATTCACAGGAAAGACTCCTAGAACTCACCAAACTATTATGTAATTACAGTTTATTACAAGGAAAACCTAACCGGCATCATCCACGGGAAGTACCAAACCCAGACCTTCTATTGTTCCCTGGTCACGGAGTCAGGATGCATTACTGTCCTGTACATCCATGTGACTGTATACATGGAAGCTTGCCGACCTGGGAAGTGCGCCTAAGCACCAGAATTTCTGTCGGTGCTTCATCATGTGGTTCGTCTCAGCCTCCTGGTCAACTGATGTTGCCTGACGTGTCCTAAGCCACGTTGTTGGCTCTTTCTGGAGTGGCTAGCTGCCACGGTGGGACTGTTGTGGATGCGGCCAGCCGGCGCTGGAATCATGTTGGTAGGATATCCAGTATGACCCAAGGTCCCCAGGCAGACAAAGGTAACTCCCGGCAGCCATGATATTCCAAAGGCCCAGAGATGACCTCCCAGAAGCTGAGAGCAGAGGCCATCCATACCTTGGGACAAGGCTAAATTCTTTTCTATACAATAGCTTTTCGACAATTTCTGATGATTCCAATCCACAGCAAAGGCCGGGAACCACTACTGGGTAATAATTCAGTCCCAAAGGAAAAATGTTAACGCTTACAGCTTTATGGTCACAGGAAAAAATTTTTTTAATTTCTTTTTCTTCTTTCTTTTTTTCTTTTTTCTTTTTTTTTTTTGTTTTTTGTTTTGTTTTGAGAGAAAAAGAGCACGTGCAAATAGGAGAGAGGCAGAGGGAGACACAGTCTTAAGCAGGGTTCACACCCAGCACGAAGCTGGGCACGGGGCTCGATCTCACAACCGTGAGATCCTGACCTGAGCCAAAATCAAGAGTCAGATGCCTAAAAAAGAGTCGGATGCTTAACCGACTGAGCCACCCAGGTGCCCCCATCAATTTCTATTCACGTACACATTCTGGTATGCGGTTGGCATAGAGCGGTGTGAAAGGGCAACCAAAAAGTCAGGAGAAAATAAAAACGTCACTATCACATGAGGACAAAATTGTGTGGCAGATGGAGAGCGGACGTCTGATTCTAAGAACAATGTGAAGTCTCTGAAGGAAGAAACTTACGTGTATTTTTTTCAGTTTTTTGAATGTTTATTTTTGAGAGAGAGAGACAGAGCATGAGTGGGGGGGGGGGGCGGTGCAGAGAGAGGGAGACACAGAATCCGACTCAGGCTCCAGGCTCTGAGCTGTCGGCACAGAGCCCGACGCGGGATTGGAGCCCACGAGCTGCCAGATCACGCCCAGCCGACTGAGCCACCCAGGCGCTCCTTATTTGTGTATTTTTGTAGTCCGTTACCCTTAAGTTGTAAACTTTGACTTCTAGCATCAAAAGGGTACATATTTTATTTTATTTTTTTAAGCGTCCATATTTTAAGTGTGCAGCTCAGTGAGTTATCACAAAGTGAACACATCCGTGTTGCCAGCCCCTTTCCCATCACTACACACCCGAGAGTAGTTGCCGTCCTGAATTCTGTTAGAATAGGTAAGTTTTGTCCATTTTTGTACTCGGGACAGAGAGAGTCCTATGGCATATAATTTGTATCTGGCTTCTTCTTTGTTTGTTTGTTTGTTTATTTTTGAGAGAGAGCACAAGTGGGGTAGGGGCAGAGAGAGGGGGAGACATAGGATCCAAAGCAGGCTCTGCGCTAAACGCAGAGAGCCCGATGCGGGGCTCGAACTCATGAACTGTGAGATCATGACCTGAGCCGAAGTCAGACACTTAACTGGCTGAACCACCCAGGCACCCCTCCCCTGGTCGTTTTAAATGACTGACATGAAAATTATCTTTTAAAATATCAACATGCAGGGGCGCCTGGATGGCTCAGTGGATTAAGCTGACTTCGGCTCAGGTCATGATCTCACGGTTCATGAGTTCGAGCCCCGCATCTGGCTCTGGTGACGGCTCGGAGCCTGGAGCCTGCTTCGGATTCCGTGTCCCCCTCTCTCTCCGCCTCTTCCCTGCTCATGCTCTGTCCTTCTCTTTCAAAATCAGATAAACATTAAAAACTTTTTTTTAATAAAAACGAAATGGAAAAATAAAATGTCGGTGTATACATTGGACAGTGGTACATCTTTTGCCACCATTTAAACGTAGAAAGAGCACTTTCCACTGTCACCTTAATAACACGGGAGGAGGTGCCTTGAAGACCAGGGCTCCAGGTCACTGTTCAGAAAACGGATGTGCTTGCAGACCAGCTGGGGCACTCAGTTTAATGCAGATTCTGCTTCATGGGGTCTTCGGTGGGGCCAAGCTCCCAGGGGACGCTGGGCGTGCTACAAAATTTGTGTATGCAAATTTTGGATTTGGATACATGGGGAGACCATTTCGGGGGTGGGGGAGGCAGGCAGACACCCAAAGAGACAAGTGGGCTAGTCCAGCCTTCAAGGCCTCCCTCCCTCCACAGGTGGGGAGCCCGACACGACAGTGGCTGTATGTACCGACTCCTTGTCCAACTTCTAGATGCCAACCAGACGGTCCTGGATAAATTCTCTGCTATGCCTGTTCCCATCCAGCAGTGGAACAACAATGTCTGCTTTCAGGTGAGTCTCTGACAGGGACACGGGGAGAGGGTGGTGGGGCCTGGGACGGTTATCTGTTGCGTAACAAACGACCCCAAAACTTAGTGGCTTTACGTCAACAGCAGTCATTTTGGTGCTTCTTGTGGTTTCCTTTCTTTTATTTAACGTTTATTTTTGAGAGAGAAAGAGAGAGCGCATGCGCAAGGGAGCGGGGAAGGGGCTGGCGGGGGGGGGGGGGGGCGGACAGAGGATCCACGGCCTCCGCGCCCACCGCGGTGAGCTGGACGCAGGGCTCGAACTCACGAACCGTGAGATCACGACCTGAGCTGAAATCAGACACTCAACTGACTGAGCCTCCCGGGCGCCCCATCTTCTCGTGGTTTCTATAAGGAGGGCTCTGTTGGGTGCTTCTGGTTCCCGTGTGTGTGAACAGCGGCTGGTGGCTTCGTCGAGTCCCAGAGAGCTTTGGTGTGCGTTGTCTCTGCCAGGGCTGGTTTGGATTTCCTCGTGGCATGGCCACCTCAGGGCAGCCAGACTGCTCACTGGTGGCTCAGGATCCCTCGAGGAGGGCTCTAGAGAATCCAAGAGAAGCTGCCTTGCCTTTTCTGACCCAGCTTTGGCACTCACTCGGCGACGGTCACTTAGCATCACTTCCGCCACCCTCCGGGTTACAGACAGACCCACCCAGGCTCAAGGGGACGGGAATTAGAATGAGGAACCGTGTGATTCCATCTGCCAGAGAGCCCCACTCCCAGCTTTCGAGAAGAAGGCCGTGACACAACGGGCTGATCTCTCCTTTACCCGCAGGTCACCCACGTGTTCTCTGACATCAAGATAGGCGTCCGCTTTGTGTCCTTCGAACATTGGGGCCAGGACACGCAGTTCTGGGCGGGTCACTATGGAGCTCGTGTGACCAACTCCAGCGTGGTCGTGCGGGCCCGTCTGTCTTAGTTGAGCGCTCTCCTTGCAAAACAACCTGACCTATGCCTTCCAGAACCTGGGACCGTTGGCCAGGCCTTCTTATGAACCAAGGACATGTACCTCCTGGCATCCTGGATACTCTAGAATCCATTCAAGGGTCCTGCTGGGCCCCCTCTTCAGGTTCTGGAAACTACTAGAAGGAAGAAAGTTCCTCCATCACATCTACCTACTGCTGTTGTAGGGCTGGGGGGACAACACAGGTGAGCACCCAGGAATGCTGGTCCTGGAGAGGGCTCTTCACCCTCACCCCGGAGGTCCTCTGATTCGACCCCAGCCCCCCTCTACCCTTGTCTCCTCTTGTTTCTGCTTCGGGGGTTTCATTGGTCCCTTTTGGGCACCCCCCTCATCTCTGAAGTAGAATCTTGTCCTTGTGGCTGGGAAGATTCCAGCCACCTTGGGTGGCAAACTTCACCTCCTGAAGCTTCGGGGCTGGGACCAGATCTCACAGTTGAAAGTCAACTAGCTCAAAAAACGTTTGGAGACCCTCAAGGACCCCTGGGATTGTGTGGTATATAAAATTATTTTTTACTTTGAAACGTTTCGTGAACGTTGGGAGAATAATATATCCGCAACGGCTACCTTGCCGGTCATATGTAATAAATTTATTATTTTGCCAAAAGTACCTCGGATCTTTTCTATATGAGTCTAATGTTACTGTCTTGGTTACTACTTGGTCCGAAAAAACAAACTGTCCCGGTGGAGGAGGGAAAACTACAGAAGAAAACCCCAATAGAAGGTGTTTTAGTAGGAAAGAACGGAAGAGTTAGAACAGTATTATTTCCCAAGCCCCAAGGAAACCATCGATTCAGACAAAGATTTTCAACCAGGGTCAAAAGTATTAGGCAGACAGTGGACGTAGGTACAGTAATCACACTGGCAACACAGTTGTGACTTTCTAATGTTTATTTTTGAGAGGGAGACAGACAGAGCATGAGCGGGGGAGGGGCAGAGGGAGAGGGAGACCCAGAATCCGAAGCAGGCTCCAGGCTCTTGAGTGGTCAGCGCAGAGCCCGACATGGGGCTCGGACTCGTGAACCGTGAGATCATGACCTGAGCTGAAGTCGAACGCTCAACCGACTGAGCCACCCAGGCGCCCCAAGATTTTATTTTATTTTTTTTATTTATTTTTTTTTCAACGTTTTTAATTTATTTTTGGGACAGAGAGAGACAGAGCATGAACGGGGGAGGGGCAGAGAGAGAGGGAGACACAGAATCGGAAACAGGCTCCAGGCTCCGAGCCGTCAGCCCAGAGCCTGACGCGGGGCTCGAACTCACGGACCGCGAGATCGTGACCTGGCTGAAGTCGGACGCTTAACCGACTGCGCCACCCAGGCGCCCCAAGATTTTATTTTTAAGTAATCTCTACACCCAGCGTGGGGCTTGAACTCATAACCCTCAGACCAAGAGTTGCGTGCTCTACTGAGTGAGCCAGCCAGGCGCCCCGAGGTGTTCTGGGTGTTCTGATGTGATCCACATGAAGTGGGTCTCACCGTATCCCACCTGGAACTGCTCACTTGGAGGGTCAGGCCGTCAGCCCCGTCTTGCCATAGAAGGGAAACACCGGCAAAGAGGCAACCAGACGAGCCCAGAAGTGGCTTGCTTTTTTTTTTTTTTGCCAGTTTCTTTTTTTTTTTTTATTTTTTTTTTCAACGTTTTTTATTTATTTTTGGGACAGAGAGAGACAGAGCATGAACGGGGGAGGGGCAGAGAGAGAGGGAGACACAGAATCGGAAACAGGCTCCAGGCTCCGAGCCATCAGCCCAGAGCCTGACGCGGGGCTTGAACTCACGGACCGCGAGATCGTGACCTGGCTGAAGTCGGACGCTTAACCGACTGCGCCACCCAGGCGCCCCTTTTTGCCAGTTTCTTAAAAAAGGAGTTGTGACAGGTTGAAACAGACCTAAGAGTCGTGACCAGATGGAGTGTGTGGGCCTGGAGTAAAGACTGGTTTGGACAATTCAGCTCTAGAGAGTATTTTTGGGTCAACTGGGGGAATTTGGATATGAGGAATATGAAAAACATTTACAGGAAGGAAAAGGTAGAGGCCATTGCTTTAAAAAAAAAAAAGGCAGCAATATCATTTTTTTTTTTATTTATTTTTGAGAGAGAGAGATACGGACAGAGCGCGAGTGGGGGAGGGACAGAGAGAGACACAGAAGCCGAAGCAGGCTCCAGGCCCCAAGCTGTCAGCTCAGAGCCTGACCGTCCGACGCAGGGCTTGAACCCACAAACTGTGAGATCGTGACTTGCGCCGAAGTTGGATGCTTAACCGACTGAGCCACCCAGGCGCCCCAAGCAGCCATATAATTTAATTTAACTTTGGCACATATATTGTATGTATACACCTACGTGTGTGTGTGTGTGTGTGTGTGTGCGCGCCCCCAAGTTAAATGATACTACTTTATGCACACACACGTGCATGCACATATTTCTATCCTGGAGTACGTTCTGAATGTGCATGTGTATATAGATAGGTAGGTAGGTGTATATATGCGGAAGAATAAGAATATTAACTATGGAGGCACCTGGCTGGCTCATTCAGTAGAGCGTGTGACTCTTGATCTAGGGTTGTGAGTTCAAGCCGTGACTCTTGATCTAGGATTGTGAGTTCAAGCCGTACGTTGGGCACAGAGCTTACTTAAAATTAAAAAAAAACAACAAAAAGCCAGTGAACTACAGGGTTACGGGGTTACTGCCGTGATGATCTCTGGTAGTGGTGACTTTGTATTTATTTTGCTTATCTGTAGTTCTCTTTTTCTGAGTGTGTATGTGTATTAGAAGAAATACAAGAAGACATGTAAAGTGCCCTCCAATGCAGTTCCCCCCCCCAGAACTAATCTTTTTATTTATTTTTATTTATGTTTGTAAATTTTTTTAAAGATTTAATTTTGAGAGAAAGAGAGAAAGTGAGAGTGGGGGAGGGGCAGAGAGAAAGGGGGAGAGAGAGATTCTAAGCCGGCCCTGCACTGTTAGCACAGAGCTTGGATCCACGACCCGTGAGATCATGACCTGAGCTGAAGTCGGATGCTTAACCGACTGAGCCACCCAGGCTCCCCTATTTAGTTACTTATTTATTTAACGAGATCTTTACACCCAAGGTGGGGCTTGAACTCACAACCCGGAGATCAAGAATCACATGCCCTATGCCAGCCTGGCGCCCCCAGAAATAACCATGTTTAAAGGCATCTTTGCCGACAGAGTGTTCGCTTATTTTATTTTGTCACGGAGAATTTGAAACATAAACAAAAGCAAAGAGAAGAGTATTGTAACCTCCGTGTATCTATCTCCCAGCAACAGTTTTACCAGCTTATGGCCAGTCCTCCATCCACACATCCCCATGGATTCTCCCCTCTTCCATATTATTTTTTTAATATGTTTTTATTTTGTAGCAACTTCAAACTTAACAGAGAAGTTGTAGGTGTGGCACAAAGATTTTTTGCCCCTGAAACACCTAATACATTTTCATCATCACAGCAAAATTCTTGAGTGTGTATTCTCTATGTATGAGGTCATTCTCCTGTAAGACTACAATATAGCAATGCAAACCATGACGGTCATGTCAATTCAGTGACTGCCCCGAAAGAGCTAACCTAGCTGGCCTCCCCTTAAAAAGGACTGATTGCAGTGTGCCTGGGTGGCTCTGTTGGTTAAGTGTCTGACTTTGGCTCAGGTCATGATCTCACAGGTCGTGGGTTCGAGCCCCGCGTCGGGCTCTGTGCTGACAGCTCGGAGCCTGAAGCCTGCTTCGGATTCTGTGTCTCCCTCTCTCTCTACCCCTCCCCTGCTTGCACTCTGTCTTTCTCTGTCTCTCAAAAATGAATAAACGTTTAAAAAAATTAATTAAGAGAGAGAGAAGCCTGATTGCAACATTGGCTCATGGCTGACATCTGGGAAAGTGAATTTTGGAAGTTTTCCCTGCCATTACCTAACCGGTTAGGGTGGCTCATTGCACAAATATTTAGTATGGTTTATGGTAAACGCTTGCTTTCATTCTGGGAGTTTGGAATTTGGGTACGAGCCAGGACCCCCCCCCCCAACCCTGGGAAACCCTAGGGTCCTGAATCTCTGATGAGCTTCCCTGGATATCACACACCTGCTAGGTCAGGAGTACACTCTGTGTGACCCCTCAGGGAAGGGAGAGGACACGAGGAACCGGCACATGGATTCTTCCAGGCTGTCTGTCTTTCCCCCTTATTATCTAGCTGTGCGTGTAATTACACCACTGCGGTCAGTCTCAGGAGTGAGTATAACTATATACTGAGTTTCAGGAGCGTTTCTGGCAAATATCTGAGCATGAGGGTCATCTTGGGATTATATACACACACACACACACACACACACACACACACGCATGGTGGTGAGAGCGGTGGGGCTGAAGATCCTGACTAAAATATCTGGGGAAAAGGGAGAGGAGTGAGGGATGAAGACACCTAGGTGATGTCTGTTGTAAGAGATAAGCCACCTATGGAATTAAAACAATAGGCCCCACCCTTGGGGATTCGGCTCACAGGATCCCCTCACTGACTTGGGCAGGTGCCAGCCACGGTGAAGAAAATGACTCAGCCTGGTGATGCCTTGGGTGTTTCCCACTTTCTCCCAGGCAGGAGGAGAAAAGGCCCAAACAGTCCCCCAGATGAGTTTGGGGTCAAAGCCAATAAACGTGGGGCACCTCGGTGGCTCAGTCGGTTGAGCGTCCAACTTCGGCTCAGGTCATGATCTCACGGTTAGTGAGTTTGAGCCCCGCATCGGGCTTTTTGCTGTCAGTGCAGGGCCGGCTTCAGATCCTCTGTCCCCCCCACTCTCTACCCCTCCCCTGCACGTGCTCTCTTTCTCTTTCTTAAAAATAAATAAAACATTAAAAAAAAAAAAAAAGACAGTAAATGTTAGTTTGTAGTTGCTGTCTACTCTAGGTGGGAGGAGAAAGGGGCCAAATTCCCCAAAGACAGACTTTAGTTGAACTGAAAGGTTTGAAAGTTTGCCTTGTGTTCTCCTCTAAGTGGGAGGACAACTGGTTACATCCATTCCCCGGGTGGATCAAAGTTTTAGGTAAGCCCAAGGAAAAGAAACTTGCCAGC
Organism: Panthera uncia; assembly: GCF_023721935.1. NCBI lineage: Eukaryota > Metazoa > Chordata > Mammalia > Carnivora > Felidae > Panthera > Panthera uncia. The sequence continues at coordinate 13,850,477 of NW_026057588.1, forward strand.
CCTTCAGCCTGGAGGCCACAGCAGCCCCTCCTACCCCACCGGGATCTCTGAGCAGCCGTGATGTTAACCTGGTAAATGCTGAATTAAATGCTAGATTATTTCTTTTTCTTTCTTTGCTTGCTTGCTTTCTTTATTTGCTTTCTTCTTTCACTTTCTTTCTTTCCTTTCCTTTTTTCCTTCCTTTTTTCTCTTTCCTTCTTTTACTTCTTTCTTCCTTTCTTTCTTTCCTTCTTCCGCCTTATCTTTCTTTCTTCCTCTCCTTTCTTTCTCCACTTCTTTTTCTTTCTCTCCTTTCTTTCCTTCTTTCTTTCTTTCAAGCAGGCTCCAAGCCCAATATGGGGCTTGAACTCATGACCCTGAGATCAACAGTCGCATGCTCTACCGACCGAGCCGGGCGCCCCAGTGCTGAATTTACTTTTAGGGATTTGAGTAAACTTGTAATGAGGTGGGGGAAAGGGGGGAAAATTTATAATCCAATGCTATCCATCAATTATATCTCAAAGAAAAAGGGAAATTTGAAAAATGGCTTTGTATTTTAACGGCCATTTCATCTGGATGTATGATTAAAATAATCAATGATCAATGTCTACGTATATGTATATATACCCGTGTGTGTGTGTGTGTGTGTGTGTGTGTGTGTGTGTGTTTTCTGTTTATTATGACAGCTTGACGGCTTAAAAGACCTTCTTGACTGGGGAGACAGTGTGCCTCCTGGCCAATTCTTAGAGACCACAAAGAACCCTACAGGAGCCTGCCCGTGGTAGGAAAACAAACCAATCCAGAGCCAGACCTCCTCCGTGTGGCTCCAGCACCCCCGGGGGCAATATTCCTCTGCTTCACCACCCCAGGGCTGGGTGCCAGGCAACTAGGAACCACCCCTGTAGTCTGAGTCGTGAAATCATGCACGCTGACCAGTCCCAAATGGTTCACCCTGCCCTGTCTTTCCCCAGGACACCCCAACAAAAGTGGCTTAACCCTTCCCCCACCTAGGTCTCGCCTCTCGCCTCCTGGCCACACGGTGTCTTTCCCATGCGGCCCTGTGCGGCACACCTCCTGTCTCTGGGACCTGTGAGTGTAATAAACTGATTTCCTGAGCCTCTCCTCTGTCTCCCCTTGTGCCTGCACCCCCACACCCTACAGACCATCTCGTGAGAGAATACGAAACAATATAATGTCATATGCTTGTAATATACGCTGGAGAGATTATCCGGGTCAGGGAAAGCTACAAAAAACGAGGGGTGTGTGTGTGTGTGTGTGTGTGTGTGTGTGTGTGTGTGAGACACTGTCTTGTTTTTGCCGCCAATGGGGGTATTGGAAACAGAACGAGTACAAGGCTCCGTAAATGATATTTGCTATAATTTTGGCCTATGAGAGCCTTTGGAGAAAAGGAGACAATATGAAAATAGAGGCCATCTTCAGTCTACAAGCAGATAACATGTGGAACAGTTTTAGCTTGCTGATGAGGCCTTGTGGAAATCACATGCCCGACCCTCTGTGGCTGTTGATTTTGCAGCCTGGTGCACACACACACACACACGTATATATCATATACCTGAAAAAGTCTTTATTCTGTGTTTGTTTGATTGTTAGTTCTTTTTTTTTAAACAGAATTTTTCTTTTTTTTGAAAAATGTTTAAAGTTCATTTTATTTATTTATTTATTTAGAAAGAGAGAGAGAGCCCGTGAGGGAGGGGCAGAGAGAGAGAGAGAAGGAGAGACAGAAACCCAAGCAGGCTCCACGCTGTCGGCACAGAACTCACGAACCACAAGATCACGACCTGAGTCGAAATCAAGAGTCGGAGGCTTAACAACTGAGCCATCCAGACGCCCCTAAACAGAATTTTTCTTTGAGAGCAGTTTCAGGTTCTTAGCGAAACTGAGCAGGAAGCGCCGATCCCGATCCCCTATATCCTCTCCCCGCACACAGGCCAGCCCCCACCCCCCTCCCCCGCCCCCGCTACCAACAACTCCCACCAGAGAGGGACTCTTGTGACAATCCACGAGTGTACATCCACACTTTACTTATGACCCAGTGTCCACTGTTCAGCCTGGATGTCCTGCGTTGAGTGGGTTGAATGGGTTTGGATGAACGTACACTGATACGCGCAGTAGTGGACGTGTATCCACATTATAGTATCGTGCAGAATAGTTTCACTGCTCTGCCTCACCCCTGGCAACCGCTGATCATTTACTGGCTCCTTTGTTTTGCCTTCCAGGATGTCATGGCTGAAATCATACAGTTATGTAGCCTTCTTCAGCGTGGCTTCTTTTGCTTAGTGATAATGCATTTAAGGTTCTACATGTCTTGGTAACTCTTTTTTTTTTTTTTAACGTTTATTGATTTTTGAGAGAGAGAAAGACAGAGCGTGGGTGGGGGAGGGGCAGAGAGGGAGGGAGACACCGAATCCCAAGCAGGCTCCAGGCTCCGAGCTGTCAGCACAGAGCCCCGCACGGGGCTCGAACCCACGAACCGGGAGATGGTGACCTGAGCGGAAGTCAGACGCATCAACCGACTGAGCCACCCAGGCGCTCCCTGTCTTCTCACTGCTTTGGAGTGTATCCTTTCGAGTAGATCAATTTGAGCTCTAAGACTGATAAGGTACCAAGGGCTTAGGGAAGCTTTTCTCATCATTTGGACTTGAAACAAGATCTTCGGGTTCCTTCACAGAGCTCTGCCTCTGCCAAAGAAAAGCCTCTGGCTTTTTTGGATTCCTGAATTCACAGATCCTAATTGCCTGGACCTGACTCTAAGCCAAAACCTGACATTGTCTGCTGTGGACTGTTTCCTTCTCAGCTTGAACTGTGCTCCGTGGAAAGCAGGCATGCCCTCAAGGAACAGGGCTTAACTCTGGGAGGCTGGCAGATTTGAGACACCCCTCCGTGGGACCCTAAGCTGGGCAAACATCCTGGATGCTGGCTGGACCATCTGGGTCACCTAAGAATGCCCACAGGAAAAGGCTTCTTTTTTAGCGGAACTGTCTAAAATCAAGCTACTGCTCAGCCCTCTCTTTCTGGTGCGGATACGAACTTTTAACGCAGTACTAGCTTGTGATCCCTGCCAAAGGCTGCAAGCTGGGGAAGGTCATATCCCAGGACTGTGACCCCTGTGGGCACTCCTAACAGATTGGACTCTGGACCCCTGTAGGGCGGGGAATGTCGCCCAGCTGTCGACTTGTGTTCTGCTTTCTCAGCTGCGGTTTGCAACAATGAACTCACAGTGAATCCACTTCCCTCCTCTTTCTCCTGATGCATGAACTTCTGGAAGGCAGCTTGTTTACTAAATGCAGCTGTCCTCAGAATGAGAGGGATCTTTTCCAGACCGCTCACTGGATAAAGGGTCAGGACGAAGATACCCCCGTGTTTATGGACTGGAAGACTTAGTATTGGTAAGACGGCCGGCCATACTCTCCAAACTGATCTACAGATTCAATATAATCCTTATCAAAATTCCAATTACCTTTTTTGCAGAAATGGACCAGCTTATCCTAAAATTCATATGGAATTTCAAGGAGCCCCAGAATGCTAAAATAATTTTAAAAAGAAAAAAAAGTGGGGGCGCCTGGGTGGCGCAGTCGGTTAAGCGTCCGACTTCAGCCAGGTCACGATCTCGCGGTCCGTGAGTTCGAGCCCCGCGTCAGGCTCTGGGCTGATGGCTCGGAGCCTGGAGCCTGTTTCCGATTCTGTGTCTCCCTCTCTCTCTGCACCTCCCCCGTTCATGCTCTGTCTCTCTCTGTCCAAAAAATAAAATAAAAAACGTTGAAAAAAAAAAAAAAGAAAAAAAGTGGAGGATTCACACTTTCAGGTTTCAAGACTTACTATAAAGCTCCAGTAATCAAACCAGTGTGGTACTGGCATAAGGACAGACATATAGATCAGTGGAATAAAACTGAGAGTCCAGAAATAAACTCATATCTACAGTCAATTGATTTTCAACAAGTATATCATTACCATCCAATGGGAAGAGAATTGGTTTTTCAACAAATGGTGTGGGACAACTGGATGACCATATGTAAAAGAATGAAGTCAGATCCTTACCTCACGCCATCTAGAAAAAATCATCTCACAGTGGATCAAAGACTTAAATCTAAGACACAAAGCTATAAAGTTCTTAGAAGAAAATAACGAGGTAAATCTTCATGACCTTGGATGTGACAATTGATTCTTAGATATGGCACCAAAAGCACAAGCCACAGAAGCAAAAACATAGATAAATTGGACTCCCTCAAAGTTAAAAACTGTGTGCATCAAAGGACACTATCAAGATAGTGAATGGGGCGCCTGGGTGGCTCAGTCGGTTGAGCGTCCGATTTCAGCTCGGGTCATGATCACACAGTTCGTGGGTTCGAGCCCCACATCTGGCTCTGTGCTGGCAGCTCGGAGCCTGGAGCCTGCTTTGGGTTCTGTGTCTCCCTCTCTGTCTATGCCCCACCCCGACTTGTGCTCTCTCTCTCTCTCTCTCTCTCTCAAAAATAAACACATTAGGGGCGCCTGGGTGGCGCAGTCGGTTAAGCGTCCGACTTCAGCCAGGTCACGATCTTGCGGTCCGTGAGTTCGAGCCCCGCGTCAGGCTCTGGGCTGATGGCTCGGAGCCTGGAGCCTGTTTCCGATTCTGTGTCTCCCTCTCTCTCTGCCCCTCCCCCGTTCATGCTCTGTCTCTCTCTGTCCCAAAAATAATAAATAAAAAATGTTAAAAAAAATAAAAATAAAAAAAATAAACACATTTAAGGGGCGCCTGGGTGACTCACTTGGTTAAGCATCTGACTTCGGTTCAGGTCATGATCTCACAGTTTGTGAGTTCAAGCCTCGCGTCGGGCTCTGTGCTGACAGCTCGGAGCCTGGAGTCTGCTTTGGATTCTGTGTCTCCTCCTCTCTCTCTCTCTCTGCCTCTCCCATGCCCGTGCTCTGTCTCTCTCTGTCTCTCAATGATAAATAAACGTTAAAAAAAAATGTTTTAAATAAATGAATAAATCAACTTGAAAAAATGTTTTTAAAAAGTTTGGGGAAAAAATGTCAAGTGATGATTACTGAGCCAGCCACACTGATTTTGTAACAAAAAAGGAAAAACACAGTCTGGGTACCTGGGAGGGACCGGTGTTGAGGGAGAGACATCAGTGGTCTGTGTCTTTGAGAGCTTCTCCCGGAAGCGCTGCTCCCCTCCCCCAGGGGAAAAGCCAGGGAATGCCAGCTCTTGACTTTCTAAGCTGCCAGACCGCTTTGAATTCAGACTCGGATCCCCGCCCCCGCCGTGTCTGTCCCTCCAACTGGTCACCCCTGACAGAGCCCGCTGGGCGACAACAGCAGGTGCCCACGCTCACAAACCGGGCCTCGCGGAAAAGCAGTGCCTGGAACTGCCTGCTTCAGGCGGTCCCTCTGAAAGCAAGGCCCAGGGCGGAGGCCACGCAGGAGGCCCCGTTAACCTGTCCTGCCTGACCGGTGCGTGTCCCGCTTGGCGTGTCCTAACAAGGCTAGGTTCTTTGCTTCCAGGGGTCCCCCGTGTACCCTCTGGGGTTGTTCCTTGTGTGTCCTGTCCAGTCCACTTCAGATTGGTGACCGGCATCTGCTGGCTTAAGGTGATGCCTCGGGCCAGGCACAGAGGTTCCTACGGAAACTTGAAGAAGCCACTTGGCTTTCTAGAACAGACCCTTACGGCTAATGGGATCTACCGGAACTGGCTAAATCCAGGACGCCGGGGGCCTAGCTGAGGCCGGTGTTGCGAGTGGCCTCGCTGCCTTGTGGGGCGATGATGATACTGATGATAATTTTGCTGCAAAGGTGCCTTGGCCTCAGGTCTATGGAGCGGGTGCAGAGAAGCTTAGCGGGCCTGAGAGAGCGATCCTGGGAAAGACCTGCTCACAAGGTCGGCCAGTGGCTGGCGTCTGGGAGCGTGGCATCCGGGCCGTTCCCCTCACTTCCGGCTTGACAAGCGTTGTTCACTGAGCTGGGACTGTGCCAACGTGGTTGGTGCCGAGCACGTGTCTTCCTTCTTGGATCCGAAACATTTGGTCCATGCTCGCAGAGGCTGCCCGCGTGGCCCCCCCGTCAGAACCTTGGATGCTGAAATCCTAACAGGATTCCTTGGGCAGATACCACAGGTATGTTGCTACATTTTTATTGTGCTCAGTGACCCTTCAGGGGGAGGAGGGAGCGTCAGGTAACCCAGCAGCGCCCTTTCCCTGGATAACTTGGCCGCCTATCCTTAGTACGTTGCCGTAATAAATCTGAGCTGACTGCAACCGTACGCTGAGTCCCATGAGTCCTTCTAGAAGATCTGGGGTTCCAGAGTGGCTCAGTCGGCTAAGCATCCTACTTTGGCTTAGGTCATGATCTCACAGTTCATGAGTTCGAGCCCCGTGTCAGGCTCTGTGCTGTCAGCACAGAGCCCGGAGCCCGCTTGGGATTCTGTGTCCCGCTCCACCCACCTGCTCCTCCCCCGCTCATACTGTCTGTCTGTCTCTCTCTCTCTCTTTCTCTCAAAAATAAATAAACATTGGGGCACCTGGGTGGCTCAGTCGGTTGGGCGTCCGACTTCGGCTCAGGTCCTGATCTCGCGGTCCGTGAGTTCGAGCCCGCGTCGGGCTCGAGCCTGGAGTCCGCTTCGGATTCTGTGTCTCTCTCTCTCTCTCTCTGACCCTCCCCCGCTCATGCTCTCTCTCTCTCTCTCTCTCTCAAAAATAAACGTTTAAGAGCGCCTGGGTGGCTCAGTCGGTTAAGCGTCCGACTTCAACTCAGGTCACGATCTCACGGTCTGTGAGTTCGAGCCCCGCGTCGGGCTCCGGGCTGATGGCTCAGAGCCTGGAGCCTGCTTCTGATGCTGTGTCTCCCTGTCTCTCCGCCCCTCCCCCATTCATGCTCTGTCTCTCTCTGTCTCAAAAATAAACGTTAAAAAAAAAATAAAAAAAAAAACGTTTAAAATAAATAAATAAACAAACAAATAAGCCATAAGAAAGAAAGAAAGAAAGAAAGAAAGAAAGAAAGAAAGAAAGAAAGAAAAGGAAAGCTCCAAACGGGGGTGGTCTTGGGGATGCCCAACACCTTTCCTGTAATCTTCAGATTCCATTCAAGTTTGCCAAATGTCCGATGTTCTTTGTAGCACGACAATCCAGGCCAAACTCAGGCTCAGTGGCTTCTAGCTGTCGTGTCTCTGTAGCCTCCTCCCACCTGGCACCGTCCCTCTGGCTCTTTTGTGCTTCCGTGAGCTTTACAGGCTTGAACCCGGTTTTGCTTGATAGAATGTCCATCAGTTTGGTTTTGTCTGATGTTTCCTCCTCGGTTCAGATGAAGCGTCTTTGGCAAGAAAATCGCAGAAGTGACTTTTGGTCCTCGTCGTATCCCATCAGGTGGTGCATAGCTTCAATTTGTCTTATTATTGATTTTTTTTTTTAAATTTGAGAGAGAGAGAGTGCATGAGCAGGGGGAAGGGCAGAGGGAGGGGGGAGAGAGAGAGAGAGAGAGAGAGGGAGAAGCCCAAGCAGGCTCCACACTCAGCCCCCAGCACAACAAAGGACTCGATCCCATGACCTTAGGATTGTGATCTGAGCCAAAATCAAGCTTTGGATGCTCAACTGACTGAGCCACTCAGGCGCCTCTCTTTTCTCTTTCTCCATAGTGTTTTGTGGGTAGCTTTAAAAATGCCCAAGGGTGGGGCACCTGGGTGGCTCAGTCGGTTAAGTGCCGACTCTTGACTTGCGCTAAGGTCACCATCTCTCAATTTGTGAGGTCGAGCCCCACCTCGGGCTCTGCGCTGACAGTTCGGGGCCTCCGTAGGATTCTCTCTCTCCCTCTCTCTCTGGCTGTCCCCAGCTCACGCACACTCACGTGCGAGCACACACTCTCTCTCTCTCTCAAAATAGATAAAAAACATTTCAAAAAAGATGGAAGGGAAAATTTTTTTTAATACACAGGGGGAGCCTCGGTGGCTCAGTCGGTTAAGTGTTGGGTCAGACTCTTACAGTTAGTGAGTTCAAGTCCTACTTGTCCTTGCTGACAGTGCAGAGCCTGCTTGGGCTTCTCTCTCTCTCTCTCTCTCTGCCCCTCCCCTGCTCGTTTTCTATCTCTCTCTCTCAACAAACAAACAAAAACAAACAGAAAATTAAAAGGCCCATGTGCAACCTTGGCCCTTGGCTGGCATCTGGAATCTTGGAATCTGAATTCACGGGGCCTGAATTGTGTGAACGATATGGTTCATGCTAGTTTCCTTCTGGAATTTTGCTACATGCTAGGAACCAGGTACACGCTATGTTCACTATAAGCCAATTGTTTGCACAGATAGTCTAGCCACAGTAAACCACCCTTAAAGGTTAGGGCATGGTTAGGGCAAAAGCCAAATTTCCAGATGCCAGTCAGGGACCAACCTTGAGAGCGGGCCCTTCTAAAGACAGAAGACGCCGGGTGTCTGGGTGGCTCAGTCGGTTAAACGTCCGACTTCAGCTCAGGCCATGATCTCGCCGTCTGTGGGTTCGAGCCCCGCGTCGGGCTCTGTACTGACAGCTCGGAGCCTGGAGCCTGCTTCGGATTCTGTGTCTCCCTCTCTCTCTCTGCACCTCCCCTGCTCATACTCTGTCTCTCTTTCTCTTTCTCTCTCAAAAATAAACATTAAAAAAAATTTTTTTTAATAAATAAATAAAAACCACCCAGTTTCCCTTGGAGCCAAGCGTGGCCATGTGACTAAGTTCCAGCCAATAGGGTGTAAAGGAAAGGAATGTGTGGAACTTCTCTGAAATGGGACTTCGAGGTGGAGGGAAGCATGGTCTTTCCATCTCCTCTGCAGTATTCTTTTCCTTTTCTTTAATGTTTATTTATTTTTGAGAGAGAGAGAGAGAGAGAGAGAGGGTGCAAGCAGGAGAGGGACCGAGAGGGAGAGAAACACAGAATCTGAAGCAGGCTCCAAGCCGTCAGCACAGAGCCGGACAGGGGGGGCTCGAACCCACAAACCGTGAGATCATGACCTGAGCCGAAGTCAGATGCTTAACCGACTGAGCCACCCAGGCGCCCCACCTCTTCAGCATTCCTGCTTCCTGGAAGGTGGATGTGACATGATGGCTGGCACCACACCATAGGCCATGAGGACAAGAGCCACATCCTAAGGTCGGCAGAATGAGAAGCCTGAAACAGCCTAGATCCTAGACAATGGCAGAGCCCTCATTCCCCACCTGCCCAGCCTACAACAGAATTTTCCCGAAGAGAGAAATAAACTTCTATCTTGTTTCAATTACTATGATTTTGAGTCTCTATGACACCTGGCCACATTTTCAAAAATCCTAATCTTCACAGAGAATGTCATTTTTCGTGCACCTTTCAAAGCTTGCCTTTTTTTCACTCAACGTTACATTCGGTACACATAGCCGAATCGGTTTACATATATCTAATTTTTTTTTTTTTGTATAGTTCCTTCAGGGGTCATTGCCAAAACAGCAAATTTTCCACTTTAACCTTGCTGTTGTTGTTGTTAGTGAGTAATCTCTACACCCAACGTGGGGCTCGAACTTACGGCCTCGAGATCAAGAGTCACACTCTCCACCGACTGAGCCAGCCAAGCGCCCCTTAACCATTCTTAAGTGTTAAGATTCAAGGGCATGAACCGCACTTACAACGTGGTAGAACTTCCAGCATCCATTTCCAGAACTTCGTCATCACCCCAAACATTTTAATTAATTAATTAATTAATTAATGTACCCATTAAATACTAACTCCCCATTCCCCCTCCTCCCAGCCCCTCTACTCTACTCTCTGTCTCTATACATTTGCCTACAGGCACCTCGTTTAAGTGGAATCTTACAATAGTTGTCCTTCTGTGTCTGGTCTGATTCATTCACCTTAACTACTGTATGACATAGTATCTGTCTCCTTGCTTAGGTCACCCCTGTCGTCCTTTCATTAAGCCTCATCATTTCTTCCAAAACGAGCTCCAATATCTTTTCTTGGCCTTTGGCCCGTGCATCTTACTTTTCTGTTGTATAAGAGAAGGGAACCTTTTCTACGAATTACATTCTGTCATCGGTCATTGCTTTTATTTTCCGGGCGCTATTCTTTTTTTTTTTTTTTTTTTTTTTTTCCTGTTGATCTTACATCCAGCAGACTTGCTAAAATTTCCTCTTGGTTCTTTACAGGAAATGCCTCTAATTAGCTTGGGTGTTTGTCACAGGCAGACTCCTTATATCAGGTTTATGATTCCATTTTATCTCTAGTTGGTCATAAAGGTTTTCTTATAAAAGAGTGTTGAATTCCATCCAATGTTTTTTCGTCTATAATTTGTTGTTGTTTTTAAGTGGGCTCCATGTCCAACATGGGGCTTGAACTCATGACCCTGAGATCAAGAGTTGGATGGTCTACAGACTGAGCTAGCCAGGGACCCCTGTAATTTGTTAATATGGTGTATTACATTAATACATATTATTTTAAATTCTTTTTAAAATGTTTATTTATTTATTTTGAGAGAGAGAGAGTATACAAGTAAGTGAGAGCAGGGCAGGGGCAGAGACGGCAGGGGAGAGAGAATCCCAAGTAGGTTCCATGCTGTCATCACAGAGCCCGACTCGGGGCTTGATCCCATGAACCGTGAGGTCATGAGCTGAGCCAAGATCGAGAATCAGATGCTTGACTGACTGAGCCACCCAGGCACCCCAATTTTCTTTTGCATTTTTCCTGTAGAATTGTCATAGGTACAAAGGTGGAGTGGAAGCTCTAACATGCGGTTCAGACCCCCCTCTTCAGGATGGAGGCATTCTTTCTACCGGCTGCCAAGAACGCCGGCGGCTGACAGCTGAGCATTTGGACAGCACCCTCAGTTGTAGAGAACCATCTTGCTCAAGCTTATGCTTCTGAGGGGCAGCTCACATTCTATGTCTGGTCCATAGGAGGCGCAAAAGCCTGCCTCGATGCCTCAGTTAGGGACAACCCAGAAGGCCATCCCAGTTCTAGGTTCCCCATAGGCTGGACTGGGGCCCTTGTTGCAAACTTACCAGCTTCTCCCAGCGCCCTGACGCCTCCCTTCCCCACACGGGTGTCCCAGAGAGCGCCCCCCCACTAACCACCTGCTCGTTCTGCAGACCCCCAACTCAGAGTCTGTCTCCTGGGAAACCCGGCATGTCAACGACTGTGTGTATGTATGTGTTTACTTTTTTTTTTTATGTTTATTTTTGAGAGAGAGACAGAGTTGGTGGGGGGTGGGGGGGAGCAGAGAGAAAGGGAGACACAGAATCCCCAGCAGGCTGTCAGCCCAGAACCTGGCTGGGGGCTCGAACTCACTGACCTCAAGATCATGACGCTTCACCGACTGAGCCACCCGGGCGCTCCTGAACTTTTTTTTTTGTTTTGTTTATTTATTTTAGGTAATCTCTACACCCGACGTGGGGCTTGAATTTACAACTCACGACCCCGAGATCAAGAGTTGAGACGTGCTCTCCCATCTGAGCCAGCGAGGCGCCCCTGCTTTTGAACTTTATGTAAATGTAAGGATACAGCACGTATCCTTCTATGACCTGCTTCTTTCATTTGACATTGATAAGATTCACCCGTTTTGATCCAGATAGCGATTGTTTGTTAATTTCATCCATCGCGTGAAGAAACAACAGTGCGAGCGCCTCTTCCACTCTTAATGGACATGCGCAACATCGCCAGTGTGGGGACAACCACTCGTTGCCGCTGTGACCGTTCTCATACACGCCTCGGGGGTCCCAGGTGCGCGTGTCTCTAAGACAGTGTTTCTCAACCTTGGCACTACTGACCTTTATGCCGAGACAATCCTCGGTTTGGGGATCGTAGACGGCTGGGTGGCGTCCCTGGCCTCTAGCCGCTAGCTGCCAGTAGCATTCCTTCCCCTGAGTTGTGACAACCGCAAATGTCTCTAGATACCCCCAAATGTCCCCTGAGGGGCAAAATCACCCCAGTTGAGAACCACTGCCCTAAGCAAAGCACTTAATTTTTTTAATATGTTTTTTAATGTTTTTTTTTTTAATTTTTTTTTAACGTTTATTTATTTTTGAGACAGAGAGAGACAGAGCATGAACGGGGAGAGGCAGAGAGAGAGGGAGACACAGAATTGGAAGCAGGCTCCAGGCTCTGAGCCATCGGCCCAGGGCCCGACGCGGGGCTCGAACTCACGGACCGCGAGATCGTGACCTGAGCCAAAGTCTGATGCTTAACCGACTGAGCCGCCCAGGCACCCCCAAAGCACTTGATTTCTCACAGCTTCCTCCTCTACATAATGGCGCCAATAACAGTATCTACGTGTTAACACCGTATCTACACTGTTTCCTCTATGTACCTATATAACGTATATACCTGCATATTACGTTGTGTGTTAACATGTGTGATGTGCTTAGAACAAGGTCCTGCCCAGAGGGACAACCGACAGATTACTGCTATAATATTATTATTGTTCCTAAAGTAGAGGCACCGTCTTAGTGCTAAGAAGCCACCGTAACTCCTCTCGGGCAGCTCCAATCGGCTCCCCTCCCCAAGCCTGTTTCCTCGTATGCAAAATGTTCTGCCTTCTTGTGCAGCCCTAGCGAATCCCGGAGAAAATGGGGGATGAGGCTGAGCTCTTGATTGGCTTTATGGGGTTCTGGAGCCAGGCCCCTCTGTCCGCCACACGGGTCGTTAAAATATTGCAACACTTTGCACGGGTTGGTGAATATCCGCTGCAGAGTGCCCTCCTCTCCTTTGCTCCTCCTCGGCACCACCTCGTCGCCCCCTAATCCACCAAAGGGGCACACAGGGGGCTTCTAAAACCCAGCTGGAGTGCCCAGCCTGGGTCAGTAATGACTGGGCGCTGCCCGACCGTGACATTAGTAAAGATCACAGACGCCGCCCCTCGTCCCCCTGTGGCAGGGGTGTTACTGGCCGACCGTCCCCCCTTCCCGGCTAACAGCCCTGATCTTTCTGTCAGTAGAGCAACGGGCCAGCCTCAGGAGATGACCTAGCGTCTGCCGGCCACGGCTCACCTGTCCTCCTCGGCTGGATGCTTGCTCTTGCCAAGTCCTGTGCCGAAAAGGTGGCCATGTGACCAGTTCTGAGCACGGGAGCTCTGCTGGGTGACCTTGACTTCCTACTTCTTCCCGCCTCTGTGTGGTTACGATACGTGCAGCTGAGAATGTCGTCTTGGAGGATAAAAGCCAATGTGCTAAAGATGATGGAGGGGACAGAGAAACAGCGAGGCTCCTCCATGACATAATTTGGCTGTGGACCGCCCCCCTGGGGCTGGTGGGGACTCATGGCCCATCACAGGGCCGTTCCCGGATGCAGCAGGGATCATACTCCCCCATGTGTCATTTCTACGGTGCCACAGATCCGAGGCATCTTGTGCAGGAGTCGGAGTAAGAAAGGTGCCCCGGCCTCCTGCAGCCTACTCACCCCTGCCCCGTACTCACACAGCCCTGCTGCCCAGCAGTGCCTGTCCCTGCCACGCGCCCACACTGGCTCAGCGGCCTTGCCCTTGAAATCTTCCCTGAGGGCATCATCGTGCCCAGAGGGATCCTCAGAAGTCTCAGCATCCACTTCCTGCCTCCCCCTGGTCTCCCCAGCCATCCCCACCTCCCCCCTCCAGTCACCCCAGCCTAGGCTCCCTGACTTCTCCAGGGCAGTAATTAGCCCAAGCTAAATCTTAAAGAGGTAAAACCCAGGAGCACCTGGATGGCTCAGCCGGTTAAGTGCCCAACTTCAGATCAGGTCATGATCTCAAGGTTCATGGGACCGAGCCCCACGTTGGGCTCTTGCGCTGACAGGGAGGGGCCTGCTTGAGATTCTTTCTCTCTTGCTCTCTTTCACTCAAAATAAATAAACTTAAAAAGAAAAAAGACACCGTGCCTTGAAGTTCCTAGCACACGCCCAGAAAAAACTGATGTTGGGCCCCCGCTCTTCCCCTCTCCCCCACCTCTTCCCCAGGCCACCTTCAGGAAAAGGCCCCTGTGTTCAACAGCCACTCGGATCCAAGACCTTGGCCTTCTCTCTCTCTCTCCTCCTTGGACTTCTCTCTCTCCCCTTCTCCCACACCGCATCCAACTCAAAGGCAGTTTCTTTCCTTCAAGAGGTACGCAGAATCCGCCCTACTTCTGGGGCCAGTGGATTCTGGGTCGGGCAGGATCACCTCTCACCTTGGTTCTGACTCATGTAGCTCCTCCAAGGCAGGACCCAGGCAACTCGCCCCCCCTCCACCTCCCCACCACAAGGCTGGTCAATTCCAGGCTAGTTGCACCCTCCCGGCGTGCCATTGTGGTGAGAGCTGATTCATCCCGGAGACAATCTCCAGATCCCTGATCTTTCATCCCCAAGGGACCCTCCGGGACCGCCCCATTCACGACCCCCTCTCAGCCTGGGCCCGACAGAACCAGACAGAGGGAGCGTGAGGGATGCCTTCAACACACTGGAGGTCGTTTAACTGTCTCCAGGCCTCATGGCCAGGCCTGACGGCGAGACTGGAGACCGGGGAAAGGACGCGGCAAGGAGCTGGCCGGAGACAGAGCAGCTGACGCCGATCCAGCTGTGAGCAAGCCGGTAGTGCCGGGGACTCACTCGCTGTGATTTCACTTACTGTGAAATGGACACGTATGAGGTCATGGTACACCCTGAGCTGAGATGCAAAACTTTATAGCCCCAGAGCCCCAGAGCCCCTTTGTTATGGTAACTATTTAAAAAGGGCTCGGTTGTTTGGGGGTGTTTTTCTGTTGCCTTTTTTTTTTTTTTTTCCATAACTAGAAAATCAGAGCTCCATTCCAGCCCCAAACCTCTGGCCAAGACTTAACCTCACCTTGCCAATAAAATTTTCCTTACGAGTGTCTTTTAATGCTCAATTGTAAGCCAGGCTTATCATTAAAAAGAGAAAGCTGGGGCGCCCGGCTGGCTCAGAGATAGAGCACCTGACTCTTGATCTCAGGGTCCTGAGTTCAAGCCCCAGGTTGGGAGGAGATCCTGCTTAAACAATAAATTAATTAATAAAGGGAGAAAGTCACTCGAGCCCACAGAATTAATACTTCTGTGTTATGGTTAAGAATCATCCGGGAGACTTGGCATTTAAAGTATTTGTAATGCTTAAGAGAAGTTGGCATAAGCAAAAACTGTGACAAATTTATCCTGTAGATGTAAGCCTTCCAACATAAAGTGCATAATTGAGTAATCCATTATTTCAGACCTGTAATTTTTCACTGAAACGTGAAAGAGAATTTTTCTAGGTGAGTAAACGGTACTGGAATGTTGAAAAGATCCTGATATTCTTATAATTTATTACGAGTTAAGTCCCTGGGAAGGTTTTGTTTCTTAGGCGCTTCTGTTGAGCGTCCAAAGAAAATCGAATGGCTTAAGTTTGTGAAAGCAGAACACTTAAGGGAAATTAATTAAGATTCTAAATGGGATATGAAGCCGTTGGAACTGGAACTGGTTGAACATTAATCAAACACTTCCCCGAAAAGTAACCGTTAAAATTTACTAGATTTCTAAATAGAACAATATTCGGAAGTAACACTTCGAAGGTTAAGGAAGATGATGTTTTTTGTTGGTAATTTTAACACGTTGAAGATTAAGTGAAAACAGTAATCAGTCTTTTCCGCGGACGAACGTCTCCCCCAATGACACCAGAACGCTCACACGGACGCTGTGTCCTCTGTGGCCGTCTAGAAGCCATCTGCCTCCCCAGGATGAGTTGCTGGGAGACACCCTGAGCCAGGGGCACCACGTTCCTGACCACGGAAAATATACGATAGTGTCTGTTGTTTTAAGTCACTAAGTTCGGGGTGGGGGGAGTAGGGTAGTTTGTTACACAGCAGTAGCTAACCAACTAACACAATAGTAACAGACTTTGATTAGGCATAAGACACCCCCCCCCCAAAAAAAAGGAACCCTACATTTCCCACATTCCTTTGCAGCCAGGCAGGGTCATGTGGAGTGTGGTAGTGATGATCACACAGCCGAGACCAACGCCTAAAAGGAACCGAGGTCCCCGGCTGATTTCACGGAGCAAGGCCATTTTATCAGCGTGGGAAGAAATAGGGAGAGCAAAATAAACTTCTAACTTGGGTCCCTGTGAGAACAGCTAAATCTCAGCTTTTCCGAAACCCAAAAAGATTATGTAATAATCTTTTCATCCATCTCCTAATCAACACCCTCTTTTTTTTTTTATTTAGCCTCATTCTGATGGATGATAAAATGATAACCAAGATCTTATAAATTGGTTTACCTAGTACATACCTTTGGTTTCCCCCCCAAAAAACATATTATAATTGTCAATAAATATATATATTCTCTCATATAAATCATAGGACACATCATTGCTAGAGCACAGGGGGACCAAGGATCAGAAGCTGGCTCTGTGCTGACAGCACAGAGCCCAATGTGGGGCTCGAACCCACAAACCGTGAGCTCATGACCTGAGCCGAAACCAAGAGTCGGAGGCTTAAAGGACTGAGCCACCCAGGCACCCCCAGATTCGTACATTTCTTCTCAAATTCCCTTCTCCTGGGCCAGCAGGGCCTCTGGCTCCCAGCCTCAGCTGGCCAGCGTGATGAAAGCTACTGGCTGCCTTTCTTTCTACACCTGAATCTTCAAAGGAGATCCCGGTTACAGACACTCGATATTTGGCCAGACGGCCTGAGAGAAAACGATGCACAGTGTTCCCCCGGAAGTATGATTTGCGCAGGCAGGCCCCGAACCCACGGTGTTCAGGGAGCCCCCGCGGGGCGCAGGCACCAACGGGTCACCCCAGGGTCTTCGTCCTCTGCTTCAGCAGCGCCTCTCCGGCTGGGGAGGCCAACTTCACAAAGTGACGTCGGGAGGAGTTCAGCTCCACGAACCAATTTACAGGATTCAACGCACACAAAGTCTCAGGAAACTTCTGTCCTGGGAAGGGGGGCACCTGAGGGTAATCGTGGTTCTCCTGCTTCTGGACCGCTCAGCCCAGGATGGCAGGTGCAGGCTCCCGGGTCGGAGCCCGGCTTCTCCCCTTCTGGAGTTGTCTGGGCCTGTACCTTCAGGACAGCAGGAGAACCTTCCTCAGAGGTTGCTAGGAGCCTTACATGTACCGGGGCGCCTGGGGGGGCTCAGTTGGTTTGCATCCGACTTTTTTTTTTAATCTTTATTTTTGAGAGAGACAGAGACAGAATGCGAGTGGGTTAGGGGCAGAGAGAGAGGGAGACACAGAATCCGAAGCAGGCTCCAGGCCCTGAGCCGTCAGCACAGAGCCCGACGCGGGGCTCGAACTCACGAGCTGTGAGATCATGACCTGAGCCGAAGTCGGAGGCTCAACCAACTGAGCCACCCAGGCGCCCCTATTTGCATCCGACTCTTGATTTCGGCCTCCCGTTGTGATGCCATGGTTCGTGAGTTCGAGCCTCGCGTTAGGCTCTGTGCTGGCAGCCTGGAGACTCCTTGGGATTCTCTGTCTCCCTCTCTCTCTCTCTGCCCCTCCCCCATTCTCTCACTCTCAAAATAAATAAATAAATATTAGAAAAAAGCCACGTACATAGGGCTCTTAGCCCAGCAGCTGGCACCTGAGATTTCAGAACCAACAATTACAGATGATTGTGTGCAGCCCAGAGAAACCGATTTTGGACTTCTGACCTCCAGAACCGTGGGGGAATAAATATGGGTCCTTTTAAACCACTAAGTTTGGGGCGCCTGGTCAGCTCAGTCGGTTCAGGGTCTGACTTTGGCTCAGGTCATGATCTCGAGGTCCGGTCCGTGGGTTCCAGTCCCATGTGGGGCTCTGTGCTGACAGCTCCGAGCCTGGAGCCTGCTTCGGGTTCTGGGTTTCCCCCTCTCTCTCTCTCTCTCTCTCTCTCTCTCTCTGCGCCCCCCCCCCCCCACTCACACTCTGTCTCTCTCTCTCTCTCTCTCAGAAATACCAAACCAAAAACATTAAACCACTGAGTGTGTGGCGATTTGTTATAGCGGCCATAGACGATCCGGTAGAGACCACGCGGGGAGATTTGTGTGGGACCGAGGGAGGGAGGGAGCACCCCACGCACTACTCTGCTCCCCCCACGCCCTCCATCCACCGCTGTCTACCCGCGACACTGACCTTAGTGCCAACGCTCCTACCTGGGAAGAAGCGCACCCTGGACGGTGCATGCCCTGGGAATATTTTCTCAGTGCTCACGCCACGTGTATGACGAGGGACAGAGCTGAGGGCAAAATGCAGGCTGGCACCCCCCCCCCCAGCGGGGATCTGTGTGAT
Organism: Panthera uncia; assembly: GCF_023721935.1. Taxonomy (NCBI): domain Eukaryota; kingdom Metazoa; phylum Chordata; class Mammalia; order Carnivora; family Felidae; genus Panthera; species Panthera uncia. The sequence continues at coordinate 13,868,637 of NW_026057588.1, forward strand.
ATTCCTCGGACACTCCTGGCTCCCCGAGAACAAAGGAAAGGGGCTTAAGTGCTTGCCACGGTGATGTGGGAAACTAAGGCGAGTGAAAAATGAGCTTCCCTTACTGCCCACAGCCCATTGACAAGTCCTTGAAACTGGCAGAGTGACCTCTAGGAGCTCAGCTGCCCCATGCTGACACTTTCCCCGGGGGCGAAAGGGAATCTTGGCTTCATGGTATCCTGGCCCCCCAGGCTCCTCTAAGTCTCCTTTAACATAGAAAAATTCCTTTGGAAACTTCCTTTATCTCCACTCCCCCAAGATACATGCTGGCAATCATACTCCAAGCTTATGGCCCCCGCATATACATCTGAAGGGTCCCATGACTGAGGTTCTACTAAATAGTAATATGGCGTTTCCCTAGAAACAGCTAGCCCTTCAAGGTCCCGACAACCTTGCTCCCCAAATACCTTCGAGACTCACTCTATCCCTGACCCCCTCCCAACCTGAAGGTATGTAACCAGTTACCCGACACGACCCCAGTGCAGCTCTTCCTGCCCACGGGTCCTGTCCCCTTGCTTTGATAAAATCACCTTTTGGCACCTAAGACGTCTTCAAGAATTCCTTCTTGGCCGTCGGCTCCGGACCCCACCATCACCCCAAAACCCCATCGTGCGTACCTTCAGATCTGTGTGCGCCCCTCTGCCCGTAGCCCGGATATACCTGACTGTCCGTGCCAGTTCCTATTATAGCTGTATTCTCGTGCCCTCCGTTCCCCGAAATGGGTTTCTCAGGTAGGGGACGAGAGAGTTTTCCTTGACCCTCTTAGGGTCCCTGGCAGGGTCTGAGATTAAACTGACAAAGACGGATTGACAGAAGGGGACACGCGTTAAGTTTTATGTGCCATGGGAACCCTCATGAGACAAGGAGGCCCCCAAGAAACAGGCTGGTGCCTTTTTACGCTAGATTTGACGAAGGGAGGGCAGTCGTGGAGGGATGTGGTAGGTCAAGGACTCTGAGGTAACTGGTAACCGGGGCAGACTTAGCAAGGCCTGTTGGTTAGGGTTCTTCCTGTCCTCAGAGAAGTGACGTAGATGCTCCTTTCTTCTGGGTACAGGGACAGCAGCTGTCACATGTTGTTTTTGTTTTTGAGAGAGAGAGGGCAGAGAGAGAGGGAGGGGGGTAGGCAGAGAAGGCGAGAAAGAGAGAAAGAGAGAGAGAGAAGCAGGGCTTATGCTCACCCCAAAGCGGGTCTCGAACTCACGAACCATGAGATCAAGACCTGAGCAGAAGTCAGATGCTTAACTGACCGAGCCACCCAGGCGCCCTCACATGGGGGTTTTATGAGCTGTTTCGGGCAAAAAGGGCAAAGGGGGAGGACGTCGGAGTGACCTTCCTGCCTGCCATTGTCTCAGACTCCTTCAGCTTAAACCATTCCATCTGCCAAGGTGCCATATTTTGGGGTAGCATGTCCTGAACCCCATCATCTGCCAACTTCCTGTTTCGTTCAGAAGATCTTCCTCTCTCTGAAATGTGTTTACATTGAACTCCCCGCCCCGCAAATCTGCACATTGTCACCCGTGCAGATGTGTTGCTGATTTATTAACTGGTCCCTTAACTCTGCTATCACTAAGACAAGAGCGGCCAGCTGTGTGTTCGTTTGTTTGTTTTCATTTGAGTCCAAGTTAGTTAACGTATAGTGTAATGATGTTTTCGGGAATAGAATTTAGTGATTCATCACTGACATAGGACACCCAGTGCTCATCCCAGCAAGTGTCCTCCTTAGTGTTCCCTCACCTGTTTAGCCCATCCCCCACCCAACACCCCACCAGCAGCCATCAGTTTGTTCTCTGTATTTAAGAATCTCATACGGTTTGTCTTCCTCTCTGTTTTTATATTATTTTTGCTTCCCTTCCCTTATGTTCGCACGTAAAGAAGCCGGACCCAGAGGAACAAATATCATATGATTCTACTTACATGAACTGTCTAGAATAGGCAAATTTAGACACAAAAAGCAGATCAGGGGTTGCCAGGGACCGTGGGGAGGAGGGAATGGGGAATTACTGATTAACGGGTATGGAGTTTTCGTGTGAAGCGATGAAAAATTTAAGAAAACGGAATAGTGATGGTTGGGAGGCATGATGAACGCAGCTAATGCCTCTGCGTCCTGCGCTTAAAAAAGACTAAACAGGGGCACCTGGGTGGCTCAGTCGGTTGAGCGTCCGACTTTGGCTCAGGTCATGATCTCGCAGCTCGTGGGTTTGAGCCCCGCGTCGGGCTCTGTGCTGATGGCTCAGAGCCTGGAGCCTGCTTCGGATTCTGTGTCTCCCTCTCTCTCTGCCCCTAACCCACTCGCATTCTGTCTCTGTCTCTCTCAAAAGATAAATAAACATTAGAAAAAAAAAAAAAAAAAGACTAGGGATGCCTGCGTGGCTCACTAGGTTAAGCGACCTGCTCGTGATTTTGGCTCAGGTCACGATCTCATAGTTTCGTGGGTTCAAGCCCCGAGTCGGGCTCTGCACGCTGACCGTGCGCAGAACCAGCTTGGGATTCTCTCCCTCTCTCTGTGCCCCTCCCCTGCTCGTGCGCGCACACGCTCTCTCTTTCTCTCAAAACAAATGAACTTTAAAAACAGGGGGGCGACACTGGCAGAACTTGTGTTATGTATTTTTTACCACAATGAAAAAGTTGGGGTTTCATTAAGCCACCCTGGTGAAAGGCTTTGGGTTTAACTGGATAGAAACAAACAGGTCTTGCTGGGGCGCCTGGGGTGGCTCGGTCGGTTGAGCGTCCGACTTCGGCTCAGGTCATGATCTCTCGGTTCGTGGGTTCGAGCCTGTGCTGACAGCTCAGAGCCTGGAGCCTGCTTGGGATTCTGTGTCTCCTTCTCTCTCTGCCTCTCCCCTGCTCATGCTTTCTCTCTCTCTCAAAATAAAATATTAGAAAGAAAGAAAGAAAGAAAGAAGAGCAGAGTAGGCCCACCAGCCTGCTCTACATGCGAGGTGCTCTCGACACTAAGAGGAAGCATGACCTGGACGGTAAACAAAACCCATCTGCTTGTTCAGAGCCAAACCCGAGGACAGTCCCTGAGCAACGACCACGTTGCTCTCCCCACTACCCCCGCCCCCCCCCCCTGCCCCCCCCCCCCCCCCCCCCCGCCTCTCCCCTCCTCCTGCCCTATTCTCATCACTGATCCTGAATCACTGGCCACCCACCTGCCCCCAGAACCTCGGCAGCTCTGAGGCAGTAACCCTGCCTCTTCTCCTTGAGTGAATAAAATCGAACTCCCAGAGGAAAGAAGAATACAAATTGGAGTGACAATAACAAAGAAACCAATGTAAACGCATGGCGTCAGCGCATTCGCGATGCGTGTCGCGCACAAGAAATTGGTTTCGTAATCGCCATAAGATCACGCAACCAGTTTGTCTGTTGAGGTCTTTACAACATTTGCAAGCGTCTCCTACTAGATTGGCGAACAGTTTAAGTGATTGCATTGGGAAGGGGTGTTTGAGTGGTTAGGGAAATCTGGATGAGAGGATAACTGTTGAATGATTTTTTTTTCCCCCCCGAGAGCAAAGATTAGTTAGTATTCGTGTCTGGACACAAGCCCCGCGGATATTAGAGAATCTAGAGGCACAGAAACACGGGAGGGCCTGGGTGGTTCAGTGGTTAAATGTCCAACTCTTTTTTTAAAAATTTTTTTAAATGTTATTTATTTATTTATTTTATTTTTTTTTTTAAGTTTTTTTTTTTAATGTTTATTTATTTTTGAGACAGAGAGAGACAGAGCATAAATGGGGGAGGGGCAGAGAGAGAGGGAGACACAGAATCGGAAGCAGGCTCCAGGCTCCCAGCCATCAGCCCAGAGCCCGACGCGGGGCTCGAACTCACGGACTGTGAGATCGTGACCTGAGCTGAAGTCGGACGCTTAACCGACTGAGCCACCCAGGCGCCCCAAATGTTATTTATTTTTGATAGAGAGAGAGAGAGCAGGAGAAGAGGCAGAGAGAGAAGGAGACACAGAATCCGAAACAGACTCCAGGCTCCGAGCTGTTGGCACAGAGCTGGACTCCGGGCTCAAACTCACGAACTGTGAGATCATGACCTGAGGCGAAGGCAGAGGCTTAACCCACTGAGCCACCCAGGCGCCGCATAAATGTCCAACCTTTGATCTCAAGCTCAGGTCTTGATCTCAGGGTCAAGAGTTTAGGCCCTGGGCCCAGCATGAAGTCTACTTTAAAAAAAGAACAAAAACAAAAAATGGCTGCTCACATGCATTACTGGTCAGGAATGGGTAATTTTGCAGCAGCTAACAATATTTTATGCACATACTGTAAGTATCACTTTTTTTTTATTGAGATATAATTCACATAACAAAAAGGATGTCATCATCTAAAAGTGTATGACTCAGGGGCACCTGGGTGGCTCAGTCAGTTGAGCATCGGACTCTTGATCTCAGCTTGGGTCACGATCCCAGGGTTGTGGGATCAAGCCCCGCGTCAGGCTCCGTGCTGAGTATGGAGCCCGCTTAAAATTCTCTCTCTCTCCCTCTGTCCCTCTACCCTGCTCTCTCTCTCAATAAAAAAAAGGAAGAAAGAAAGAAAAAGAATAAAAGGGGATGACCTACTGGTTTCTAGTACCCTGACAACGTTGGGTAATTACCAACACCAGTTCCGGAACATTCTATCACCTCATGCTCGCCAATCCCCCAGCCCCTGGCAACCACTAATCTACTTTCTGTTTCTATAAATTTGCCTCTTCTGGGCATTCCACATAAAAAGAATCGATACAACACGTGGTCTTTTGCATCTGGCCCCTTTCACTTGCCATGTGCTTTCAAGGTTCATCCATGTTGTAGCATGGATCGGTACGGCCTTCCCTGTTACGGGCGAATAATCCACTCCGGTGATTCCACCGTGTGGCTCCCCCACATTATACTTCTTCATTCTGCCAGGACGTTGTGGCAACGTTATGGACGTGGCGGTCGTTTCCACCTTGGGCCATTATGAACAATCTCGCTACGAACATTTGTGTACGTGTTTTCGTGTGGACGGAGGTTTTCCACTCTCTTCAGTATATACCTAGGAGGAGAATTGCAGGTCACGTGGCAATTCCGCGTTCAACTTTTTGAGGGACTACCAGACTGTTTTTCGAAGCATCCCCACCATTTTACATTCCCACCAGCATGATTAGTGTATGAGGGTTTCCGTTTCTCCACAACCTCAGCAACACGGCTATTGGGCCTTTAAAAACGTTTTTTAATGTTTATTTATTTTTGAGAGAGAGAGAGAGAGACGGAGTGTGAGGGGGGAGGGGCAGAGAGAGGGAGACACAGAATCCAGAGCAGGTCCCAGGCTCCGAGCTATTAGCACAGAGCCCGATGCGGGGATCGAACTCTCGAACTGGGAGATCATGACCTGAGCCGAAGTCAGACACTTAACTGGCTGAACCACCCAGGCGCCCCTGGAAATGTTCTATTTCTTGACTTGGGTGGTTGGTTACACGGGGCTCGAACTCACGAATCATGAGTCATGACCTGAGCTGAAGTCAGATGCTTAACTGACTGAGCCACCCAGGCGCCCTTATTTGTGCCTTTTAAAAATTATAGCCTTGGGGCACAGAGTGGCTCAGTTGGTTGAGGGTCTGACTTCGGCTCAGGTCATGATCTCACAGCTCGTGTGAGTTCCAGCCCCACATGGGGCTCTCTGCTGTCAGCCCAGAGCCTGCTTCGGATTCTCTGTCTCCCTCTCCCTCTCTCTCTGCCCCTCCCCTGCTCTCGAACACACACACACTCTCTCTTTCAAAAATCAACAAAAAATAAATAAAATAAAATGAATAAGGCCACCCGTGTGGCTTAGTCTGTGAAGCATCCGACCTCGGCTCACATAATGATCTTGCGGTTGGTGAGTTCGAGCCCCGCGTCAGGCTCTGTGCTGATGGCTCAGAGCCTGGAGCCTGTTTGGGATTCTGTGTCTCCCTCTCTCTGTCCCTCCCCCCCTCACCCTCTGTCCCTGTCTCTCTCTCTCTCTCAAAATTAAACAAAACATTAAAAAACATTAATAAACAAATAAATAAAATACAAATTATAACCATGCACATACCTCTTGATCTGGTGGTTCTATTTCTAGAAATGTATACTGTTTGATATAGTAGAATTGATCATAAAGATATTGGATGGCACACACTGAGTTTGGTAGCACTGTTTGTAATCATGAAATATTGGAAACACCCTATATTTCTGTCAATAAGAGACAAGAGAAAAATATCAGTTACATCCATACAATGGAGATCTATGTGGCTGTTACCAAAAACAAAAAAAAGAAGCTCTCTACACAGTGATATTGAAAGACCATGAAACTCTGTTCAATGATAAATGCAAAGTGTCGGAGTATACGGTATGTTGTTGTTTGTTTACAGGGTGTGTATATGAAATTCCTTGTATATGTATAGAAAAAAAATCTCTGCATGAGAATCTCAGAATCCAGGGGAAAACTGGGGGTAGCTGAGGGCAGTGGCAGAAGAGAAATTAGCATTGGAAACCTCTTTAATACATTTAAAATTTTATACAACGCAAATATATCATCCTGATCAAAATGAATACAACGAGAAGCTTAAAAACACTGGAGCTGAACGAAACCTACTTGCAGGCCTGATGCCACCCAGAGCTGCCCATCTGTGACTCCCGCCTTGTCCATTTCGACCCTCATCCACAAGGGAACTGACCACACGGTGAGACCACGAAGTGACCCCCTCGGATCACTCAGTAATCAGATGCTTAACACACCCTCATTTGTATAAAATAAGTGAATAAAAAGGGAAATCAACCGACAATGGCGATGGGCTTGGGCTTGAAAGCTGTATTCATTTCCCGTAGCCTCTACAAGAAATCGCCAATAGCTTTAGTGGCTTAAAACTATGAAATTTCGGGGCGCCTGGGTGGCTCAGTCGGTTAAGCGTCCGACTTCAGCTCAGGTCACGATCTTGCGGTCCGTGAGTTCGAGCCCCACGTCCGGCTCTGTGCTGATGGCTCAGAGTCTGGATCCTGCTTCAGATTCTGTGTCTCCCCTCTCTCTGCCCCTCCCCTGCTCACACTCTGTGTTTCTCTGTCTCTCAATAATAAATAAATGTTAAAAAAATTAAAAAAAAAAAAAACTATGAAATTTCTTCTTGTACATTTCCGGGAGTTGGAAGTCCGACACCACTTTCACCGGGCTAAAGTCAAGGCGTTGGCAGGGCTGGTCCCTTCCGGAGGCACTGGGTGGAGAGCCGCGTCCTTGCCTTTTCCAGCTTCTAGAGGCCACCTTCACTCCTGGGCTTTACTCCCAGCCAGGTAACCCAGGGCCACCTCCCCATGTCAGGATCCTCAGCTCAATCACATCTGCAAAATCCCTTCTGCCTGGAAGGTGACGTTCACAAGTTCCAAGGACTAGGGCATGATTAGGTCTTTAGGGGGTCATTATTCAGCCCCACAGACACCATCCACACACGAGAGATCCTAACACATTTCTGGTAGACAGATCAGGTAGAGGCTTGGGGACATGAATGGTGTGAGGAGGTCACTGCATTCAGGAAAGGGCGGCAGGGGAGAGGGAGCCCAGCGCCACCAGGGTAATAGGGAGCAGACAAGAGTGAGAAAACGTAGCTAAGACAGGCTCAGATGATAGTCTGTCCATGCTTTCTGTACCCCTTCTTCCCCCTTTCTACCCGACTACCAACATTCACATGCAGGGAAATCAGAACCAGAGGGCAGTTCCCCAAAGAGGTCCAGCTCTCTGACAGCCTGAGATGCTAACTGGGGTGGGTGCTGCCTTCTGAAAAAAGCCGGTCCTATTCTGGTGCTCATGGAGGGTGGGAGGGGCAACCAGAAGTGGGCTCCTGGCCTCTCGCCCCCACATGTGGGGCCAGCCTGAACGCAAGGCCCACACGCAGACACAAAGCTTCCATTCATGCTCCAACTCAGGGCAGAGGCCTGGAGGGAAACGGTCCAGCATTTACAGCAGGAAACACCCCCCCCCCCATTACCTACAGACACTAGCCTTGTCCCTCTTCTGAGATTGACAAGGAACAAGCAAGCCTCACCAGATAGGATCCAGTCAGGGTGCACACACCGTGTTCGGGTGATGTCTCTCTGGTGTCTTTTTTGGTTTGTCATGTTGACTTTTTTTGAAAAGTACGGACCAGTTACCTGGTATATATTCCCCATTTTCCATGTCTGGTTGTTTCCTTGTTATTAAATGCAGGGTTAATGTATTATTTTTTTTTTCCACAAGAATTCTGCATGGATAATTTTGTGTGCTTTCTTTTTTTTTTTCTTTTAAGTTTTTTTTTTTGGGGGGGGGGGGCGCTCAAGCAGGGGAGGGGCAGAGAGAGAGAGAGAGGGAGAGAAAGAATCCCAAGCAGTCTCTGAGCTGTCAGTGCAGTGCCTGACAAAGGCCTGGAACCCACAAACCGTGAGATCATGACCTGAGCCAAAATCAAGAGTGGAAAGCTTAAGTGACTGAGCCCCCCAGGAGCCCCAATTTTGTGTACTTCCTATAGTGCCACATCAAGAGATACTTGATGTCGGGGCGCCTGGGAGGCTCAGTCGGTTAAGCGTCTGACTTCGGCTCAGGTCGGCTCAGGTCATGATCTCGACTTTGGCTCAGGTCATGATCTAGAGGTTCATGAGTTCGAGCTCCTCGTTGGGCTCTGTGCTGACAGCTCAGAGCCTGGAGCCTGCTTCGGAATCTGTGTCTCCCTCTCTCTCTGCCCCTCCCCGCTCATGCTCTGTCTCTCTCTCTCTTTCTCAGAAATAAATAAGCATTTAAAAAATGAAAAACCAAAAAGAGATACTTGATGTCTTACTGTCCCACTGTTGCGGATTTGTTTGATCATTTGGTTGAGGGTGGGTAGGTACATTTTCCCCCTTTGTAGTGCATAAGTCATCTGCTGGGTAATAATTCTGGACTGTTCTGCAACATCTTACCAATGATTTTTAGCATCCTTTGATGATCCAATTATTTTACTGGGGACCCTCTGTGTTTTTTTCTAATTTATCTGTAATAAACCGCATTCTTTGTTGAAATAAACTGTCCAGTGCCTGTGAACTTGCATAATCTATGTAGTCTGTACCTGGTTCACAGTAGGTGCTTAATAATGGTATCCATGTAAAAACTCATCACCACAATCTCTTATGCACAAACGAACCTTCTTCAGGAATTAGGCCCCCAAGCTCTTCAAGCAGGAAGACGTGACTAAACTGACATCAGGTTATTTACAACTTCTATTCCACTTAGTGTGTCTTCCTCTCTCTATACGCTTTGAAACAGAAGTATCACGTGATGTGGAGCACCCACCAGCCCCTGCGGGGAATACCGCAGAACACCGGATATGGTATAATCGTTAAAAAAAAAAAAAAAAAAAAAAAAAAGTCCGGACTCCAACCATAGCCTAAGCCCTTTAAGTAAGGGACCGTGTGTGGATCGATATTAAAAATGCTTGAGTACAGTAGAAACGCTTGGTGAGGCGGTTGGTACAGTAAGAGGTCACATTTATTGAGCGCTACACGCGCAGGATCCACGCCATCCTCACGATGGCGCTGTGGTGCCTCGCCGAGGCTTCTAGCAGAGGGGGCCTGGGGAACCCAAGCTCCAACCCTTGCCTGTTACGTGACCCCAAACAAGTGACTTGCAACGCGTGCATAGACCACCTAAGTCTGGGCCTCAGTTTCTCACGAGGGGCGTCTTTGGGGTCATGCATATAAAGCTTTTAGCACAGTGCTTGCTGTGAGCGAGCTCTGGGGGAACTGGGACCAGCAATGGTTTGCTAGCGGGAGGAAGGCCTGGCGTTCCGAAGTCTGGCTCTAGGATGTCTCAGGTCAGTCCTTTGAGGTCCCTTGAGCGATCTAGGGCTATCGGAAGGAATGTGACTGCCCAGGAGGTCAAGACAGAAATGGTTCGTGGTCCCATCCTTGCTGCTACTGAACCTCGGATATTTCAGTGGTTTTCAGGGAAGGGGGCAGGTTTCCAAAGTGGGGGCACGCGGGCTGTCGTTGCCGCAGAGAAGTTCGCGTGGCAGAGAGGTCCTCCTCAAGCACAAGCCGGGCTTCTGAGACTCTACGCTGGGAACGCAGTGTAAATGCGAGAGAATCCCTGGGGATAGGAACTTGATCCAATGTTTCAAAACCAGGCCCAGGGTCAGAGTCACAGCTAAGCCATTTACAGCACTGGCCAGATGGCGGGAGAGACGTTTTGAATGGCGGAGGCGGCTGTAGGCAAGGAGGCCGGAACGAGGAGGCAACAAGATTTGGGGGGGAGGAGGCAGCTGGAACCATTCCCGCGGCGGAGGCTCTTGGGGAGGTGGACCTCGCTGGGAGGAGGTGGCTGGGGGGGTGGGGGGGGGGACCGGGACCCGGTATCAGATCGCCGGGCGCTTGGCAGCAGGGACGCGCGTGGTGTGTGTGTGGGGGGGGGGGGGGGGTTGTGTAAGCTCTCCAAGGGGCGGGCCCCCGGGTCCCGGAGCGCGGGGGCTGCGCGTCCTCCCCGCCCCGCCAGGCGGCAGCTGGGCCCTCCCCCGGCGCCTGCAGCCTCCCGGATCCCGCCCCTGCCTCGCTCCCGCCCGCCGCAGCCGCCCGCCCGCGGATCCCGGAGCCGCCGGCCCCCGCAGAGGACCGACTGCCCAGACTGCGGGTCCCGGGGCTCCCTGGGCGGGGCCGATCCCAGGGAGCCCCCCTGACTGCCTCCCAGAGCAGGGTGGGGAAAGGGATCTTAGCCCGCCGCCGCCTCCGAGCGGGCCGCCAGGTGAGCGTCGGGACGCAGGTCGGGACGGGTGTCCCGTCCCCACTCGCCCCCGGGGCGCCCGGGGAAGGACTAACGCCCCCAGGCCCTCGCGGGAGGGGCGGGTCCCCCCGGAGTCCTTGTTCCCCAGCGCCCCTTCTCCTGCCCTGCCCGGGTCCTAGGCTGTCCCAGCCAACGTCCGCCCCTTTAAGTCCAGAGTCGCACGGACGCACGTTTGAAAGCCCCAGGTCGTGCGGAAATGGCTTAAAACGGGTCCTCTGACGCCCACGCCTTCCACCCGGCTGCTCCTGGGCAGAGGCCACGGTGGAAGAAACTCCCCCTCCCCCCAAAACGTACCCGACCAACACTTGTACTCCGCAGCCGGCGAGAGGTCAGACCCCTTTTACCAGCTCTGGTTTTCTTCTGTTTCTTCTGGCTGGCAGCCCCTTCGCCAAATCGGTGAATCAGAAGGCTCAGAGCCCCGTTTCTCGATTTAGCAACTTGGGCACAGTTTGTTTTTAGCTGCGGCCGCTCCTCCCGATTTAAATTTTGTTCTTCTAAGTTAACTTTTGCAGTGTTCAGTAATATTTCTTAACGCTCCATATCTTGTTCTTTCAGTCTGGATCCTTCAAGTTTAGAGAGCATCTGTTAACTAGCAATTTTGAAAGGCTGCAATATTAGGCACCTACTTTTAAAATAAATACTTTTTTAAAGTGCCCCAGTACCACCCAAGAACAAAAGACAAATAAGGCAGACGAAGCTTTGCAGCAAAAACAGCCCCTTAAGCAGCAGACCCCGGCCCCACGGCCAGTTAAAATTATTTGTAATTAATCACACATTGCTCGCAGCTTCCCTATTGGCTGCTTTCATAACGTCAAAAAAAGTGTTTTAAACGTCTTTCTTGTTCTATGAAATATTGATAGGATCTGTTTGACTCCTCATTTTGTGAGGCCTGGCTGATGAATCTATTTTAATAATTTTTTTTTCTTTTAATTTTAGAGAGAGCGCGAGCAGGGGAGAGGGTCAGAGGGAGAGAGACAGAATCTTAAGCGGGCTCGGGGCTTACATAGGGCCCTGGGATCCTGACCTGAGCCGAAATCAAGAGTCCAGGGTTCAACCACCCAGCGCTCCTTCTTTAATAATATTTTGTAAGTTTATTTATTTATTTGAGAGAGAGAGAGAGAGAGCACACACGCGCGCGCGCACACACACGCACACACATGCACGCGCGCAAGTGGGGGAGGGGCGGAGAGAGGGAGAGAGAACCCCAAACAGGCTCTGCAATGTCAGCGCAGAGCCCCACGCAGGGCTCAATTTCACCATCAGTGAAATCATGACCTGAGCCAATACCGAGAGTCCAGTGCTCAACCCACTGAGCCACCCAGGAGCCCCAATATATTTTTTTAATAAAGTTTTTGTATTTATTTAAATACGAATTTTTTCATCCAATCAAGTTACAGATGTGATTCACAAATCAAATAGAAATGAGTCTGCCTTTTTATTTCCTATATATATGAAAGCAATATCTTTAAGAGCACGGAAAGGGGGAAGCAGTGTTTGATCTTTTTTATTTTATTTGGGGGGGGCAGTATTTTATCTTTTACTTTTTAAAATATTTTTTAAGTTTATTAATTTATTTTGAGAGAGAGAGAGAGAGAGAGAGCAGGGGAGGGGCAGAGAGAGAGGGATAGAGAGAATCCCAAGCAGGCTCCGCACCATTAGCATGGAGCCCTATGTGGGGCTCAAACCCACAAACCACGAGATCGTGACCTGAGCTGAGACCAAGAGTCAGGTTCAAAGCCCGGCTCTGCGGGCTTTTGTGTCAGGTGACCTTGGGTCCGTGGCTCCCCTTCTCCAAGGCTCAGTTTCCCCGGCTGAAAAATGGCGCCTCCCTCCTGGAGCTGTTCGTGAGGCTTCTGTGAGATTTGATAAAGCCCTTGCCACGGGCCGAGAGCAGTTACTGTGCGGTTAACCGTAGCTGGTAGTTTATGAAGGCTTTTTCTTTCTTTTTTTATTTTCTTGTTTCTTTTTTTAAATGTTTATTTTTGAGAGAGTGTGAGCGGGGGAGGGGCAGAGAGAGAGAGCTGGGGACAGAGGATAGGAAGCAGGCTCAGCTCTATTAGAGCAGAGCCCGATGCGGGGCTGGAACTCACCACCCGTGAGATCGTGACCAATGTGTGACATACTCACCGGGATAGTCAAATCTCACCCCAGTGTGACTCAGCCCTGCCACCAAATGGGTCTGGGAAAGACTTCCGGTTTTCCAGGCTTTTGGATTTGGGGACTGGGGAGAGGAGATGGGGACTTGCACATTTCTCATTTTACGGAGAGGAAAATCCACTCAGAGAGGGAAACCCGTTCCCCCAAGGTCATGAACAAGAGTTTGGGGTGGGGCTGGCCCAGGAGTGACTGACCATATAGAACCTGCGACACGCACCTTCCCCACAATGCCACTTTCTCTGCGGGCTGTCACCAGCAATTTCCAAAAGCAATGTCCCTTACTAGCCTGGTGATGCCTCCTCGCCCAGAAATATCACTGCTGCCTCCTGGGAATGAGATGATGCACAGAAAGAATTTTCCAGAGTGCCTTACCCAAAGAAAGCACTTGGCAAATGTGAATTATAATTTGCGCAAAGATGCAGTGAGACTGTTTCCTTCCTGGGTTCAATAACATCAGTGGTGTTTATTGATAGCATTAATATTTTTTAAATGGTGAATTATAACATCCATACAGAGAAGTATATAAAACAGATGAACAGTTTAACAAATAATTGTAAAATATGGAACCAGGGACCAGGTCAGCAGCAAGAACATCGTCAGCCCCCAGAAGCTTCCCTGTGGGCACCTGGTTAATAGCCCTCTCCCTCCCCACAAGGGAAACCAGCGCCCTGACTTTTACGATACTCACGTTCCTATTTTGCTCTTTTTATTTTTTTTGGTTTTTTTATGTTTATTTTTTTTTATTTTTGAGAGAGAGAAACACACACAGAATCCGAAGCAGGCTCCAGGCTCTGAGCTGTCAGCACACAGCCGGACGCAGGGCTTGAACTCGCGAACCGTGCGATCATGACCTGAGCCGAAGCCGGATGCTCAACCGACGGAGCCACCCAGGCGCCCCTATTTTGTTCTTCTTTATATGGTTTTAGTACCACGTGTGGATATTAACGACACTTTATTAGTTTAGCCTGTTTGCGAACTTTCTAAGAGTAGCACCATGGGTGGGAGTATATAGTTTATCATCCAAGCAGGAAACTTTAGAAGTAGTGGAGGTCTGGAATTACCCGAATTACCCTGGGGACCATATGTGTCGTAGACCAGGGCTGCCCCGCGCAATTCAAGCTGCGCGGGTGTCCCAGGACTCAACGTTCTAGGTGCCTTGCCGCCGTTCTGTGACTACCTTAATTTACTCCTACATCCTCCAGTGGATGGATGGGTCATTTCCAGACCGGAGCTGTTAGAGACAATTGTGTCATGAACATTCTAGTGTGTGTTTCCCAGCTCTGGGGTCAAATGGCGGGGTCCTGGGGCAGGCACACATTTTCAACTTCAGTAAAAAATGCCCATCTAGGGCTCCTAGGTGGCTCAGCCGGTTGAGCGTCCTACTCTTGATTTCGGCTCGGGTCATGATCTCGCGGTTTGTGAGTCTGAACTCCACCATCGGGCTCTGAGCTGACAGTGTGGAGTCTGCTTTAGGGGCACCTGCGCGGTTCAGTTGGTTTTGGCTCAGGTGGGGTTGAGCCCTGTGGCAGGCGGAGCCTGCTTGGGATTCTCTCTTCCTCTCTCTCTGCCCCTCCCCTGCTCTCCCTTGCGCGCTCTCTCTCAAAATAAATAAATAAATATTGAAAAAAAAACTCATAAAAACATAATTGTACTTTTTAAAGATTAGTCGCTATTGACCTTTGTAACTTCAAATGTTATGCTTCACTTCTTTTTCTTGTTCTGGCAACTTTTGAGTCCCGTAACGTGAAGCAGGTGAGCCAAGCATCTTGGTTTCCCCTCCTCCCGCCTTAGTTTCCCATCTTTTGTTACTTGTACATTTATTTTCACAGTGTCAAGGTTGATAACATCTACAGTCTGTTCTGTTACCATATTTAAGTCTTAGATGCTTTCACTGTAGAGTTTCCAGGGTTTTCCCGACAGCTTCAGTGAGGTGTAATTTACATACCATAAAAGTCAGCCCTCTAAAGTGTGCAATTCAGTGATTTTTTAGTGAATTTACAGAGTCGTGCAGCTATCACCAGTTTTAGAGCATTTCTGTCACCTCCAAAATATCCCCCGTGCCTATTTGTGGTCACTTCCCCGTTCCCCAGCCCAGCCCCAGGCAACGACTAATCTTTCTGTAACTTTAGATATGTCCTTTGGGGACATTTCATGTAAATATATCATACAGTATGTGGGGTTTGTGTGTGTGTGTGTGTGTGTGTGTGTGTCTGGCTTTTTTCACTTAGCATGCTGTTTGGGGGTTCATTCATATCGTAGTGTGTACCCATTCTTGGTTCTTCGTGCTGCCGATCAGTGTGCCGTTGTGCGGATAGACCCCGTTTTGTTATCCATTCACCAGCGGACGGACGTTCGGATCGTTTCCAAATAGATAATGTTGCTGTGAACGTTTGCAATCAAGCCTGTGCGTGGACACGTGTTTTTATGTCTCGTGGGCAGGTAGCCTCGTGGTAGAATTGCTGTGTTTCGTGGAAAGTTTATGCTGAGCTGTTTTTGTTAATGTTCACCTTTCAAAGAAACTGCCTGTTTTCCCAAGTGGCTGTCCCATTTCACGTTCCCATCAGCAACATGCGGGGGTTCCAGTTTCTCCGGGTACTGGCCAATCTTTTGAACAGTAGCCATTCCGGTGGGCCTGACATGGTGTCTCATCGTGATTTTAATTTGGATTTCCTTAATGACTAATGATGTTGAGCATCTTTTCATGTGCTCGTTAGTCATACACATATCGTCTTTGGTGAAATGTCTCCTCAAATTTTGTGTCTATTTTTAAAGTGGTTTGTTTGTCACACTGTTGAATTTTAAGTGTTCTTTATATATTCTGGATACGAGTCCTTTATCAGATACATGATTTGCAGACATATTCTGCCAATCTATAGCTTGTCTTTTCATTTTCTCACTGGTGTCTTTTAAGTGCAAAAGTTTTAAATTTTGAAGATGTTTAATTCATCCATTTTTCCCTTATACGAATCACACGTTTGGTGTCGTAGCTACGAAGTCTTTGCTTAACCCAAGATCATTAGAGTTTTCTCCTATTTTCTTCTAAAAATTTTTATGGTTGTAACTCTTACATTCAGGTGTATGGTTTATTTTGAGTTGATATTTGTGTGTGGTATGAGGTAAAGGCCTAAACTCATCTTTTTGCATGTAGATTTCCCATCACCGTTTGTTGAGAAGACAGTCCTTATGCTAAGAGACCAGATCTTAAATGTTCTCACCACAAAAAAGAAACGATAATTAAGTGACATGATTGGAGGTGCTAGCTAATGCTACAGTGGTAATCATCTTGCAATACATAAATGTATCAAATCAACACATACACCTTAAATTTACACAATGTTATATGTGAGGTGTATATATATATTTATATGTATATACTCAGATATATATATATACATATACATACATGTGTGTACATATATATATATATATATTTTTTTTTTTTTTTAAGAAGAATGCCCCTATTTTAGTAAGAATGTCTCTAGCCTCCAGGTCAAATTGATTCTTTTTTCTTGCATATTGTCAAATTGACATAACATGGATACAGTTAGTGTATGTATTTGAACCATGATTTTCTGAAGCAGTATTTTGTTTTTCCTGCAGTTTGTCAGAGCTTTAATTTTTCCCTTTTTTTTCTGAGATTTTTTTTTTTTAAGTGTATTTACTTATTCTGAGAGAGACAGAGGTAGTGCAAACAAGGGAGGGGCAGACAGAGAGGGAGGCAGAAAATCCCAGGCAGACTGCACTGCCTGTGCAGGGCCCAATGCAGGGCTCGAACCCATGAAACCACGAGATCATAACCTGAGCCAAAACCAAGAGTCGGATGCTCAACAGACTGAGCCACCCAGGAGCCTCTAGGATTTTATATTTTTAAGTTTTTCTAAGCGATCTCTGCAAAAGAACGTGGAGCTCAAACTCAAAACCATGAGATCAAGTCACATGCTCCACTGACTGAGCCAGCCGGGTGCCCCTTTAATTTTTCCCTTTTGAGAGAGGTATTTTCTGGGTTCTAACTCATCCAGTCTACTTTTGGAGAATTTTTTTTCTTCTAGAAAACATTCTTCCTTTTATAATATCCTGTTCTTACTGTGTTTTGAGTATCTTCTCTAATCTAAACGTACCCAGGGCAAATGTACCAATTTGCAGGGCCCAATGCAAAATGCGTGTATGGGCCCCTTGTTTAGAAAGGATTGAGAATTTCTGGGGCGCCTGGGTGGCTCAGTTGGTTAAGCGTCTGACTCCTGGTTTCGGCTCAGGTCATGATCTCGCGGTTCGTGGGTTCGAGTCCCGCATCGGGCTCTGTGCTGACAGCATGGAGTCTGCTTGGGATTCTGTCTCCCTCTCTCTCTGCCCCTCCCCTGCTCTCTCTCTCTCTCTCTCTCTCTCTCTTTCAAAAATAAATAAACATTAAAAAATGATTGAGAACTTCTAGTTGGCAAGAGCAGAACATTACAATAAGCATGGAGCCCCTCAGATAAAGGACCACATGTGACTGTGCAGGTCACATCCCCATGAAGCCTAAAGCCGGCCTTCTCTACCATTTTCCTTATCATGTTCGTTTGGCCCTCTGAATTGTTCTCTTTCCCCTGGGGTCAGTTTGCTACAGTTCTGCCCTTTTACCTCAATACTTCTGTTTCCGGCTGCTAGTTTCTTGAGGCATCTGGTGAGCCTTCCTCATCCAATCACATTTTCAGACAAACAAGGGGCCGGGTGGCTTTTTAAAAGTAACTCAGGGGCGCCTGGGTGGCTCAGTTGGTTAAGTGTCAGATTTCAGCCCAGGTCATGATGTCACAGTCTGTGAGTTCGAGCCCCATGTCTGGCTCTGTGCTGACAGCTCGGAGCCCCGGAGCCTGCTTCGGATTCTGTGTCTCCCTCTCTCTCTGCCCCTCCCCGACTTGCGCTCTGTCTCTCAAAAATAAATAAACATTAAAATTTTTTTTTTAAATCAAAGTAGCTGGTATGATGGGGCTGGCTCAGTCGGTACAGCACATGACTCTTGATCTCGGGGTCATGAATTCGAGCCCCACGTTGGGTGTAGAGATTACTTAAAAATAAAAATCTTAAAAAATAAATAACTGTTTTGAAATTTGGGGCTGTTATAAATATAGTCCTGCTTTCCCACTGGCTTTTTAGTCTAGTTGAAGGGATGACTGAGAACTGTGTTTGGGGACAGCACTTGGTGTTAGGAGGGAGAAGCCAGTCTTTGCTGGGAGCTCACTCCCAGAGGCTTCATGCAGTTGCTTTATTTCTTTTTTTAACGTTTATTTATTTTCGAGGGAGAGGGAGAGACAGAGCGTGAGCAGGGGAGGGACAGGCAGAGAGAAAGAGAGGGAGACAGAATCTGAAACAGGCTCCGGGCTCCAAGCTGTCAGCACAGGACCCGATGCGGGGCTCGAACTCACGAGCTGTGAGATCCTGACCTGAGCCGAAGTCGGAGGCTTAACCACTCAACCGACTGAGCCACTCAGGCGCCCGGAGAGATCTTTTAAAGTAGAAGTGAGCAGTCACCACTGAGGTCTCTCCAGCACATCCAGTCTGCCAATCATCACGTATTTGAATAAGGCCTTTCCAGACCATTCCGTCCAACCGAGCTGGCTTAGAACAGAAGAACCACCTTGCTGACATTTAGTGAAAAATAGGAGCGCCTGGGTGGCTCAGCCTGTTAAGCGTCCGACTCTTGGTTTTAGCTCAGGTTGCGATTGATGGGGTTTTGGGGGTATGGGTGGTGGTCATGGGCTCCGGCCAAGAAAGAATTCTTGAAGACGTCTTTGGTGCAAAAAGGTGATTTTATGAAAGCCCGGGGACAAGATCCGTGGGCAGGAAGAGCTGCCTTCATGCAGTTTCTTTAGAGAACAGTCCTCCAGTATGGTTTTGTGTTTCCCGTGGATGAATGTTGGGCAGCCGGAGACCTGTGTGGCGAAGCATGTGGGGAGCAGGAGAGGGAGTGGGGAGCCCATAGGCGCAGTCATTGCGAAGACGGGCCGACCCCTGTCCTCACTCTGCTCTCTCACTCTCCACCTGCACACCTACCCCAGCCTGGCCCCCCTCGACCCCGGGCTCTGGGTCCAAAGCCTCTTGAGGTTAGGGTTAGCCTCCTTGAGGCTCCATTGTGCCCACTTTGAGTTTGACCCTGGCCCCTACACTTGGGTCTGCTTTCTGTCTTTCTGGAAAATAGTGGCATTCCTTTTTTGTGGATGGGCTCCCTCCTGTTTACTTTGCTTCTGCATTTCTTTGCCGTCCATAGAGAGGACGCCCTTTGAGAGGGAGATCAGGCTGCCCAGATTCCAATCCCCAGTCCACGTCTGACTGCTGTGTGACCTTATGGGAGTCATTTTGCCTCTCCGGGCCTCAGTTTCCTCCTGGTGTGATCAATTGGGATAATACAGAAGTCACAAATGGCCACACCCATTCAGTTCCTGGGTCTGCAGATCTGTCTTTTATCCGGCCCATACGGTGCCTTAACTTTTTTCTAATGCATTGCTAACCTTTAAAAACTGGGTGACTTCACATGAAAACTGGGGTTTCCAGTTTCTTTTGAACAAACTGGAAGATGTGGCCAAAGCCGGCCAACCTTCCTACTTGGCGGTAAAGGAGCCAGAGTGAGTACAGATTGGCACAGACTTCAGGCTGGCTGTACCTTCTGGTTTGCCAATCACCACCACTCCGTTTCCTCCTACCCAGTGGCCTCGTTTAAGATACTGCCCATCTCAGGGGCGCCTGGGTGGCTCAGTCGGTTGAGCGTCCGGCTTCGGCTCAGGTCATGATCTCATGGTTTGTGAGTTCGAGCCCTGCGTCGGGCTCTGTGCTGACAGCTCGGAGCCTGGAGCCTGTTTCAGATTCTGTGTCTCCCTCTCTCTCTGCTCCTCCCCTGTTCATGCGCTCTCTCTCTCTCTCTCTCTCAAAAATAAATAAACATTAAAGAAAAATTTTTTAAAAAGGATACTGCCCGTCTGGGAGTTAAGCGTCCTATTCTTGCTTTCAGCTCAGGAAATGATCTCCCAGCTTGTGAGTTCGAGGCCCACTTTGGCTTTGTGCTCATGGGGCAGAACCTGTTTGGGATTCTCTCTCTCTCCCTCTCCCTTTCTCTCTGCCCCTCCCTCGCTCCCTGTACCTCAAAATAAATAAACTTTAAAAAAAGGAAAAGGATACTGCCTGTCTGTTGGAGGCATTTGAACTTGGTTTTCCTGGGATACCGTTTCCAGGGCATCTAGCACAGGATCAGGCACATAGGACTGTTACTGTTAAGAGGCCAGCCAGGGGCAGCAGTGTGAGTGGGGGCCCAAATCCAGCCCTTGCTCTCATTGCCAGGCCAGGCTACCCCAGGGTTGGATTCACCCGGAAGGGGTGGCTTTTTTTTAAAGCTTTATTTATTATTATTTTTTTTAGTATTTTTAAAATTTATTTATTTATTTTGAGAGAGAGAGAGAGAGCAAGCACATGTTGGGGAGGGGCAGAGAGAGAGAAAGAGAGAGAGAATCCCAAGCAGGCTCTGCAATATCAGTGCAGAACCCCATGGGGGACTTGAACCCATGAACCTCGAGATCATGACCTGAGCCAAAGTCGGCCGCTTAACCGACTGAGCCAAGATTTTCTTTTTCTTTTCTTTTCTTTTTTCTTTTTTTTTTTCAAGGCATCCCTTCCAGGGGTGCCTGGGTGGCTTGGTCAGTTGAGCATGTGACTTTGGTTCAGGTCATGGTCTTGAGGTTTGTGAGTTCAAGCCCCACATCAGGCTCTGTGCTCACAGCTCGGAGCCTGGAGCCTGCTTCGGATTCTGTGTCTTCCTCTCTCTCTGCTCCTCCCCTGCTCACACTCTGTCTGTCTGTCTGTCTCTCTCTCAAAAATAAATAAACATTAAAAAGATTTTTTTTTTAATAAATAAATAAAAATAAAAGGCATTCCTTCGGGGTGCCTGGGTGGCTCAATCAGTTGGGTGTCCAATCGGCTCAGGTCATGATCTCACGGTTTGTGGCTTCGAGCCCCATGTCTGGCTCTGTGCTGACAGCTCGGAGCCTGGAGCCTGCTTCGGATTCTGTGTCTCCTTCTCTCTCTGTCCCTCCCCCACTTGCTCTCTCTCTCTCTCAAAAATAAACACTAAAAAAATCTTTTTTGAAATCAACCCAAAGACTGATAAAAGCTAGCATAGGCCCTGATTATCAGCAGCTCGTCTGACTTCTTGAAAGGGAAGCCACATCGAATCTTCGAACCTGCATGTAATTCTTAAGAGCAAAGAATTCTGATCTCGGCTTATTGAGAAACAACATCAGCGCTATGGTTCAAGAGCAAAGACTTAAAATTAATAAGGGAGGATGTCAGGTAGAGGAAACTCCCCCGAGGGCACGAAAAACAAGCCATTCTGTCAAAAATTAAAAAGACGATTGACAACACCTGGTCCTGGCAACTGCAACTGGACTGAGAACACATCGTGGAAGGGACTGAGAACGGCCCATTGTTGCCGAGAAAACCTATTGGGTGTTTTCTTGTAAAGTGAAATATACACTTACTGTATGATCCGGGAATGTCCCTCCTAGGTATTTACTCATGAAAAATGAACATGTATGTCCATACAAACACTCGTACCTGAATGTTCATTGCAGCTTTATTCATAACAGCCCCAAACGGGAAAGAGCCCGATGTCCCATCATGGTGAGTGGATAAACAGATTGTGGTTTATCTGCTCGATGGAATACTCCTCAGCGATAAAAAGGATCCAAGTACCGATTGACGCATGCAACAACGTGGGCGGATCACAGAGACGTTATCCTGAAGGAAAGCAGACACAGGGGAACATACTGGATGTATCAGCCAGAGTCCAATCAGGAGACAGAAACCAGGCAGTAAATTGAAGGGAGAACGTTTAATAGACAGAATTATTCATTATAGCAGGGAAAATAGCTACTAAGAAATGAAGAGAATGCTAAAGAATATAGAAATAGCAGAGATCAGGAACAGTACCACCTCTGTGATCCAAGACTGAAAGCTTGAGGGCGCCTGGGTGGCGCAGTCGGTTAAGCCTCTGGCTTCTGCTCAGGTCATGGTCTGGCGGCCCACAAGTTGGAGCCCGGCATCAGGCTCTCTGCTGTCAGCACGGAGCCGGCCTCAGATCTTCTCTCTCAGTCCTCCCCCACTTGCACGCTCTCTCTCAAAAATAAACATTAAAAAAAAAAAAAGACTGAGAGCTTGAGAAAGATGACAGTCCCAGACCCTGATCTCATTCGAGAACTCTTGGAGGAGGCTCACAAAGGGCATAGGAGCCGCCCCCCCCCCCCCCCCCCCCGGTCGTGCTGCACCTTGAACTTGTTGGAAAGGCCCCCCCTCTGGAACTTGCCAGAAGTCTGTCCAGCGGGATGCTGGGGAAGGCAGTTCGCAAGGAAGTGGGGCGCTCCAGGCAATAGGAAACCGCCTGAGGGGGGGGGCGCCAGGGGACGGCGCTGGCCGCGGGGTGCTGGCAGGCACGGGAGAAGCTTGCAGGCTGCAGGTGCCTGAGAAGCTGCCCTGGGGCGACGAAGCTGCAAGAGAAAAAAAAAAAAAAAAAAAAAAAAGCCTTCTTCCTGTCATGTTCCTCTGGCGCCCTCTACTGGGGAAATTCAACCTGTCAGCCGGCACAGAAAAGTTTAAATGGCCAAACTCCAGTTTGGCCAAGGGGAACTATGAGGCAGTATATGCCTCTGTGGATTCGCCTTGGGGAGAGGGTACACAGGGGAGGGGAGTGGGCACATGTGGAGCTCCCTGCCCCCTCTGAGCTCTGCCAACTCCCCACAGCACCCGCGCTGAACGGGTATGTTATATGATTCCATTTGTATGGGATTCTAGGAAAGAATGTTAAGCATCTGATCATGAGGTCATGATCTCGTGGTTTGTGGGCTCGAGCCCTGCTTGGGGTGAGCCCCGCTTCTCTCTCTCTCTCTCTTCTCTCTCTCTCTCTCTCTCTCTGCCCCTCAGTCACTTGTGCCCTCTCTCTCCTTCTCACAATAATGCTAAAATGCTAAAAATTTTAGCCTGGGTGGCTCATCGGTTGAGCGCCTGACTCTTGACTTCAGCTCGGGTCATGATCTCGCAGTTTGTGGGTTCCAGCCCCAGGTCAGGCTCCAAGCTGGTGGTGTGGAACCTGCTTGGGATTCTGTCTCCCTCTCTTTCTGCTCCTCCCCTACTTGCTCTCCATCTCTCTCAAAATAAATAAAAATTGAAAAAATTAAATAATCTTTAAAAATGATGCTAAAATTAATAAAGGTAAAATCAATACAAATTCAGTAATAAAATTAATGAAGGATGAACATCCTATAAAATGAAGACCCCTTAATGAAGTCTTGAAGACTTCATTTCAAGTTTCAAGACTCATGAGTCTTGAAAATGAAATTCTAGGAGCTCCCGGGTGGCTTAGTCAGTTAAGCGTCCAACTTCGGCTCAGGTCATGATCTCACAGTTCTTGAGTTCGAGCCCCACATCGGGCTCTGTGTTATCAGCACAGAGCTCCGTTCGGATCCTCTGTCTACCTCCCTCTCTCTGCCCCCCTCCCCCCGCCCGGTGTGCGCGCTTTCTTTCTCTCTCTCTCTCAAAAATAAACATTTATGGAAAAGAAAGAAAGAAAACGAAATTGTATTATTTGGCCTTTGGCAAAAGTAGGCTCTAGCTGGAGAGACCGTATGGAGATAGACAAGAGCCTGCCAAGCCCCAGCTGTTCGAGTCTCCCCATCCCAGGCGCCAGGCAGGGGACTGAATAAGCCCTCAGATGACCCAGCCGCACCCCTGCCGGATGACAACTGCACTCCAGCCCCCGAGAACTGCCGACATGCGCCCAGGCAACTCCCAGAGCCAGAAAAAAAAAAAAATCATAAAATAATGGTTATTGTGAGTGGACTCCGGCAAACAAACCATGTCAATGGTGTCATCACTGAGTCATGGAGGTATTTTGGGGCAATATTTTCCAGTCACTATAAAAAGGCCACTGGCCCCACACAATTTGAGGAACTGCTGAGGAGAGAGATAAGCGAGCTTACTAGTTTCCAGGGACGCCTTCGCTTTAAATAGTCCCATATTTTGTTTGGCAAGTCCGGGGAGAGCTTCTCTGACATCTTTTTGTCCCTTTCCGTGGACTGCCATCTCTGCTTATTGTTAGTGTTTCTCCTAAACCTTTTACAGAAAAGACTCAAGCTGTACAGCCTGATGAATATTTAACACACACATATAGCCAGGCCTCGGGTCAGGAAACGGAAACAAAATCCTTTCTAAATGAGTACATCTCTGCCTGCTTAGAATTTCTTTTTAATATATATGTATTTTCGGGGCGCCTGAGTGGCTCAGTCAGTTGAGCGTCTGACTTCCGCCCAGGTCATGATCGCACGGTTCGTGAGTTCGAGCCCCGCGTCGGGCTCTGTGCTGACAGCTCGGAGCCTGGAGTCTGCTTCGGATTCTGTGTCTCATTCTCTCTCTGCCCTTACCCCGCTTGTGCTCTCTCTCTGCGTCTCAAAAAATAAAAAATGTAAAAAAAAAAAAAGAAAAAAGCATATATGTATTTTTAAGTTTATTTATTTATTTTGAGAAAGAACGCACAAGCAGGTGAGGGGCGGAGAGAAGGAGACAGAATTCTGCGCCATCGGCACAGAGCCCGATGCGGGGCTTGAACTCACGAGCCCTGAGATCATGACCTGTGCTGAGATCAAGAGTCGGATGCTCAACCGACTGAGCCACCCAGGTGCCCCTGCCCAGTTAGAATTTTTAATGCTGCCTGAAATTCTCTTAGCAGAGATTTTTTTTTCTTAAGATTTTATTTTCAGGTAATCTCTACACCCAACGCGGGGCTCAAACTCGCGACCTCGAGATCAAGAGTCACAGGCTCCACCGAAGGAGCCAGCCAGGCGCCCCAATGGCAGAGAATTTGTTGTTGCCGTTCAGCACATGTGGTCACCATGAAGTGAGCCATCGTGTCATCGACCACAATCTCAAGGTGCAAAAGACTCCGGATGGTTAAATAAAATGAAATAAAGGTATCACACCAACAAAAATACCTATCGTCAGAAGAGCTAAAACGTGGAAGCGGCCCATGTCCAACAGCCGATGAATGGGTCAGCAAAATGGAATATTAAGCAGCTTTAAAAAGGAAGGGACTTCTGGGACGCCTGGGTGGCTCAGTCGGTTAAGCATCCAACTCTTGATTTTGGCTCAGGTCATGATCTCAGGGTCGTGGGATCAAGCCTCGAGTCGGGCTCCACGCTAGGCATGGAGCCTGCTGGGGACTCTCTCTGCCCCTGCCCCACTCTCTCATCAAATTTTTTTAAAAAGGAAAGGAATTCTGATTTATGCTACAACACGAATGAACCTTGAGGACATTACGCTAAGTGAACAGGCCAATCACAAACCGGTGCTGTATGATTATTCCTCTTACGTGAGTTACTTAGAGTGGTCGAAATCATACAGACGAAAAGGACAGTGGTTAGCGGGGGCAAGAGGGAAGGGGGTGGTGGGGAATTACTGTTTTACAAGGTGAAAAGTCTTTTGGAGATGGATGCCAGGGATGGTGACACGTTAATATATCTAATATCACTGAATTGTACACTTAAAAAGGGTTATGATGCTAAACTTTATGTTACATGGATTTTACCACCAAAAAGAAAACGATGGAGAAAAAGAATTAGCCCCGTAAACAGGCAACAAATATAAAGTAGATTTCTGAATTAAAAAATAATAATACGCTAGTCAGTACTTAAAAACAGCATTGTTCAAAAACAAAAAATCAAGGGCGCCTGGGTGGCTCAGCCGGTTAAGGGTCGACTCTTGATTTTGTGAGTTCAAGCCCCGCATTGGGCTCTGCGCTGTCTGCAGGCTGACAGCCTGCTTGGCATTCTCCCTCTCTCTCTGCCCCTTCCCTGCTTGTCCTGCCTCTGTCTCTCTCAACATAAATCAGTAAACTTAAAACAAAAAAATCAAAGAAACCAAAAACACATGCTATTCCCGAATTATGTTCCCTAGGCTCAAAGGAGATAAATACGTTTCATAGGCAAGGAAGTGGGTAGTCGGGATTGGAACCCAGATAGGTCTGTGTCTGCACTCAGGGTGCCCGCTGTTTCTTACCGGGCGGGGGCTCTTTTTGGCTTTTGGGGCAGGACAGTTCTTTGTGGAAGGTACCCATCCCACACAGTGCAGGTCACTGAGCCTTGTCCCATTTAGTTAGTGCTGCATAACAGACTACTGAAAACATAGTGACCTAAAACAATAACCTTTATTTCACGGCTCTGGGGGTTGGCTGGGCTCAGCTAAGCTGTTCTTAGAGGCTCACACGCAGT
Source organism: Panthera uncia (assembly GCF_023721935.1). NCBI lineage: Eukaryota > Metazoa > Chordata > Mammalia > Carnivora > Felidae > Panthera > Panthera uncia. Next base: position 13,894,861 of record NW_026057588.1, read on the forward strand.
GCTGTCTGACAGTGACTGGGGTTGGGTCACCTGAAGGCTTATTCGCCCCTGTGTCTAGCCCCCGGGACGTGACTCAAACAGCTGGGGCTCCCCAGACTTTTCTCCGCCTGAATTCACGGGGTCTCTCCAGTGCGATGACTTCAGGGCAGCCAGACTTAAGCAATGACTCGGGCAGGGGTGTTCTAGAGCCGGCTTGTGAGAGCAAGACTGTGGGCAGCTCTCCAGCCCCACAGTTCGGGGACTTCATGTTGGTAGCTTGCGATGAGCGGCGGCAGGTGCATTTACCCAGACGTCAGTAAATGCTATGGACCCAGACTCTTTGTCTCCTCCTTGTTAACCATGTAGCCCGCACACCCACTGGAGTCAGGGCTCCCAAGGCACCTGTCCCAAGAGATCCAGGCAGTGACCTGTATCTTTTACGCCCCCGCCTTGGAAATCCCTTAGCGATGTCACATCTGTGGTGCTCTGAAAGTTGAAGCAGTCACAGAGGTCTGCCCGTGTCAAGGGGAGGGGTGTGGACTCTTAATGGAGGGCAGTCGAGTCCCAGAAAAGTATGTGACGTAGGATATGTTACTATAGCCATCGTGGTCTGCGGAGCGTCACGGGTCCTGGAAACTGCCTCCCAGTAGCATCCCCTGGTCGCTGTGCCGGCCAGTAAAATAACCACACCCCTCCCCCCCCAACATACGCAGCCCCAAACACTCTGACAGCAGGGCATTGTTGTGCCTTACATGTCCCATACTGGCTCAGCCAGTAGTTGGCATTCAGCCGTGTGGACATTATGGCCATAAGGCTCCTTATGGCCCTTTAAGCAATTTGTTTTGTTTTTAAATGTTTATTTATTTAGTTTTGAGAGAGTGCCCACGTACACACACACACACACACACACACACATGGGGGAGGGGCGGAGAGCGAGGGAGTCACAGAATCCAAAGCAGGTTCCAGGCTCTGAGATGTCAGCACAGAGTCCGGCACAGGGCTCGAACCCACAAACTGAGATCATGACCTGAGCTGAAGTCCGACGCTTATCCGACTGAGCCATCCAGGCGCCCCCCACCCCCGCCCCAGACAAGCATTTTGTATACTCAGGGCTCCTAAGGTACATCACTTGAAGGTCCTTGCTCCTTGGCAAAGTCTGCCTGCACTCATCTTGTGAGGAGGCCACCCCAGCTCCAGAGGTCCCTTGTTCGCCAGTGTCCAGCACGTTCTTTTTTTTTTTTTTTTTTTTTTTTTTGATCAGCACATTCTTAAGGAGAGCCAAGCCAGGAAACCACACTCTGATGAGTTTCACGTCCATGACAGGCAAATTGGTAAGCTTGGTATTAAATTGTTGCTAATTATTAATGCAACTAAGAACCGCTTGGGGAAAAGCACACCCTGTCTCTTGAAGCCTATCTTATAACCAATCACCGAATCAGGGTGAAGGGGGGTATCAGGACCCATGTGGGTGGATCACTAGCCCGTGGCAGGCTTCTTAGCAAAACCTTAATCAACTTATTTAAAAATAATAACAGCTGTCACGAGTTGAGCACCTCCCGACGTTAGACAACATAACAACATAACAAGCATTAGATCGTTGGAGCCTGTTAACCCGGGGCAACCTCCTGTGATCGGTTTGCCCATTACGCAAGATGATGGGATTCAGTGAGATGACCCAGTTTAAATGCGCAGCACAGTCGCTTAATACAGGCCCAATAAATGTCACCAGATGAAAAAACCATAGCTAAATGGCTATTCGTCATTCTTTTATGATGGGTAATAATAATAGCAACTAACATAATTTGGCGTTCAATATTAATTTAATGTCACTCGTTTCTGAGACACCAGCAGTTTTTCTTAAGTGCTTTACAAACATGAACCCGTTTCGTCTTTACAACAATCCCGTGCAGTAGGTACTGTTAACATCCTCGTGCTCAGAGAAGGAAACGGCACTAAGAGGTTGAGTGATGTGACCTTGGTCACATAACCACCTAGCGGCAGAGCCAGAACTTGAACCCAGGCTGGCCAGGATCCAGCCACAAGGTGTTCATCGCTAGGCAGTTCTGCCCCGATGGAGAAAATCCAATGAGTTTCTCACTAGGTCTTGAGCTCCATCACTGAGTTCTTGCTAAATAAAGGTATTTCACCTTGCCATGCCTCAGTTTCCTCATCTGTGGAGTGGGTTTCTGATGTGATGATTCATTTGTTCATTCCGTGAACATCTGTTCATTGGACACTTACTATGTGTCAGGCACTGGTGTGGACGGTGTGGTGTGTAATATACAAAAGAAACAATAACTCTTCCTCATGGTGATTATAATGCAGTTCGGGAGACAGGCAATAAAGAAAGTAAAGTAGATTATATATACTTGTGTGTGTGGTGTGTTAAGAGGTGATAAGAGCTTTAGAGAGGTATAAAATAAGGACAAAGGAAGGGGGAGTAGGTGGTGGTCGGGAGGCCCTGAAATTGTAAACAAGGCGGCCAAGGATGGTCTCATGGAGAAGTTGACATTTGAGCAAAGACTTGAAGTCTGGAGGTGAGCCTAGAAATCCTCTGGATCCGGGTGGCAGGAACAGCCCATGCGAAGGGCCTGGGATGTGGGGGCTGGTGTCGCTGGGCAGAGGGGGTAAGGGGGAGATGAGGGCAAGGAGGTGACGGGGGCAGACTGTGTGGGAGCTTGTGGGCCATAGTGAGGACTCTGCCTTTATTCTGAGTGAGGTGGAGCCCGAGTCGGGGGGGGGGGGGCAGGCTCTGAGCAGGACAGGGACAGGACCTGACTCAGGTGCTCACCCCGACCTGGCTACTAGTGAGGAACAGACACCTGGGGAAAGAAGCAGGGAGACAGTGATGAGCCAGGTGGGAAGTGTACGAATGGACAAGATCCCCAAGGGAGTGAGTGGTGATGGGGAATACAGGAGGTTCAGATACCAGTCCCTGACGTTGCCAGATCAGAGGGAGGATGGACAGTCAAGGAGACTCAGCAGGAGCCACCAGGCAAACTCGGAGGGGTCCAGAGGTTGTGGGGCTTGGAGCCAAGTGAAGAGGGAATAACCCTTGGTGGCAAGTGCTGCTCAACAGGTCCAGCAAGGTGAGGACTGAACTCTGACTTTGATTTAGCACCGAGGGGGTCACTGGTGACCTTGGCATGTCAGGGGGGCGAAGCCTGATGAGACAAGATTTAAGAGAGAACAGAAGTAGAAAATATGGAGGCAGAAACTGGAGACAGCTTTTTTGAGAAGTTTTACCGCAAAGAGGGGTGCCTGGGTGATTCAGTCGGTTAAGCATCCTACTTCAGCTCAGGTCATGATCTCACGGTCCGTGGGTTCGAGGCCCATGTCGGGCTCTGTGCAGATGGCTCGGAGCATGGAGCCTGCTTCAGATTCTGTGTCTCCTTCTCTCTCTGCCCCTCCCCTGCTCATGCTCTGTCTTTCTCTCCGTCTCTCAAAAATAAATGTTAAAAAAACATTTTAAAGAAAAACATTTAAAAATTAAATTTAAAAAAAGAGAGAGAGAGAGAGGAGCAAAGAAATGGGGCCAGAGCTGAAAGGGGAGGTGAAGTGAAGAGAGGGTTTGTTTTCAGACGAGAGGGATGACTGTGTGTGGACTGCTGAGAATGATCCAGTGCGAAGGGGGAATCCAAGGCGTGGCAGAGAGTGAGGAGAACTTGAGACTGAGGCCTGGAGTGAGCGGGAGGGGTGGGAGCAGGCTGAGCCGGGGGCTGGGGGCGGGGGCTGACGTTTGCAGGGCAATCAGAGGGGAAAGCACAGAGGCCACGGGGCAGGTAGCTGGTAGATTGGGTGATGGGTACCTGTGAAAGTTCACTTCTCATTGCTTGTATTTTTTTCTGCAAAATAAGAAAGCAAGGGGAAAGTGAAGAGGTGGAAGGCAGGGTGTGATAAGCTAGGCTAGCGCTGGGGGAGAAGGTGCGAAATAGTTATGTATAGAGAGGAGGAGCCTGTGGATAAGAGAAATGGTCTCTGCTTGCCGGGCTGGGCGGGCCGTGTGGGTCAAGTTCACAACCTTGAAGTGAGACCAGCCAGTGGAGTTGTGTGTTCTTTGGCGACCTTAAAGTGGGTAGGCAGGGGGCTGATTGAACCAAGGTCACGTGTGGGAGGAAGCCAGAGGCCAGGATGTATGCAAAGAATGTTTTTAATGAGTATCTAAGCAGTTTAAACTGGATAAGGAAGACACGAGGACTTGGGGGGGGGTGGTGAGGGGCAGTGAAAAGGAGGTAGACACAAAGGATGGGGGAATCACAGTGGGCTGGAAGGATTGTGGGGGTCTAGGGCACTGGAAGGAAAGAGCTGGAGAGAGAAAGGGTGATGGTTGGCAAGGAGATTGAGGTCTTGAGAAGAATCTGTGGTTATTGAGACAAGGTCTAGGTGTGACCATAGAAGGGAGGGACTGAGAAGAGAGCAGGTCAGAGAACAGAGATGCCGGTGGCCCAAGGAAGGACCATGTACCTGGATGTGGAAATGACCTAGGGATGTTGAGAAGAGCAGCGTGAGTGGCAGTGAGCCTGAAGCTGAAGTCATGAAGTGAGTAGTGATCTGGGTCAGCAGATGATGCACAAGGCGGCCTAATGAACCGCCTATTCTGATGACACCAGAATCATAGCTGGGGAGTTTCAGGGGAGGATGGAAGAATGGTCTGGAAGTAGCACCGAGGAGCAAGATTCACCCATTTGGAAGGGCCACAGGAGAGCTGGGTTTTGGTGAGAGCAAGATGACAAGAACGTTCAGCGAAGAGAGCGAGGAAATGGGTTTTGCTGAAGACAGTTCAGAAGTTCCAAAGGCCCGAGGAGTTGGGAGCCGGCTGGGCGATGGGGGTGGAGATGGTTTCCTCCTCGGTGGGTTTTTCTGTGTGTTCGTGGTCATACAGCCTGACTCAAGTGAACCGGCCAGACATGGAAGCCGTGGTGAGCAGTAGTGGGGGTCATGGTCAGACCAGGGGTATTTTGCTCGAGGGGGAAAGGTGGGAAACCGATCGCCCCAGAGCCAATGAACGGTCAGGAAATAGGTACCCGGTTTTCACGGCCCTAGCAGTCCCCTGGTCCTCCACCGGAGCTGGTGGGGTCATGGTCAAGCTGCAGGGACCTTGCGTCCTGGGAGAGATGAAGGGAGGCCAAACTGCCCTGACCTGCTGACCCCTCTCAACCCGCAGGATTCCGGCGGCCTGAGATGGGCGCCCGGCCTTCGCGGCGGCGGCTGCCCGCGGACCAGCCCATAGCCTTGGACGCGCTGCCCCCGGAGCTGCTCGTGCAGGTGCTGAGCCACGTGCCGCCGCGCGCATTAGTGACGCGCTGCCGCGCAGTGTGCCGCGCCTGGCGCGACGTGGTGGACGGGCCCACCGTGTGGCTGCTGCAGCTAGCCCGCGACCGCAGCGCCGAGGGCCGCGCACTCTACGCCGTGGCCCAGCGTTGCCCGCCCAACAACGAGGACGAGGAGTTCCCGCTCTGCGCCCTGGCGCGTTACTGCCTGCGCGCACCCCTCGGCCGCAACCTTATCTTCAACTCCTGCGGAGAGCGTGCGTGCCGGGGGCGGAGCCAGGGGCGGGGCCGGGGAGACCGGAGTGTTGTGTGGGGTGGAGGGGCCGGGCGAGTATTAGTGGGCGTGGTCAGGATAATAAGGCAGGGCGGGGCCGGGCAGGCAGCCAGGGGGCGTGGCCGAGGGAAGAGGAGACTGGGAAACTGGCCGGGGGCGAGGGAAAGAGATGGACCGGGGCGGGGGGGAGGGGGCAAGTGCTGTGGACAGTGAAGGGAGACGAACTGGATGGGCGAGAAAGCTGGATGAGCCAAGAGTCGGGCCCTGGCAGGAATGACACGTGCTTGGACTGTAGACACAGTGGGCGGGGTTAAGGGGGGAGGAGCCGGGGAGGACTCGGGGAAAGCCAATTGGGTGGCTGGCGGGGGCGGAGCTTGCATGGAAATATGAAGCCGCATTGAGAGCCTGTGGGGAGGGGGAGCGGAGCGAGTGGGCGGGCCCAAGGTAGGGGGAGCCAGGAGGCTGCTGTAAGAGGGGATGGGACCTTGATGGCAAGAGCCCGCAGTCAGGGAGAAGCCCAAGTGGGTAAATGAAGTAGATGAAGGGAGACAGAACTGGAGGCGGGGCCGAGTGGGGCTGAGGACGAGTTGAGTGGAAGGACAGGGCTGAATGACGCGGTGGTAGGGTGGGAACAGGAATGCCCGCGTCTGGGAGGCGGGGCCAGAGTGGAAGAAACCGGGGGCGGAGCGCAGGAGGGAGGAGTCGATGGGCGGGGCAAGCTGAGGTGTGGCGGGCGGTCGGCTGGGCGAGCGGCAGGTGAATTCCTCGTCTTCAAGGTTGTTGTATCCCACAGAGGGCTTCAGAGGCTGGGAGGTGGAGCACGGCGGGAATGGCTGGGCCGTGGAAAAGAACCTAACACTGGTGCCGGGGGCTCCTTCCCAGACCTGCTTCGTGACTTCTTTCCAGTGAGTGGCCCCTGATCCCTGGGGCAAGGGCCCTGAGTTGGGAAGGGGACCCTACCTACATCCTCTCTTTCCCTCATTGATTTACTCAGTCAAATATTTGTTGAGGGCCTGCCAGTACCAGGCCCTGTTTTATATGCCAGAGAGATACCAGGAAAATTCAGAAATGCGGTGGGGGAGACATTAAACACATAAAACAGTGAAATAATAATGACAACAAAACGACAAACATTTGCATATAACTCTTTGAATCCTGGCAACAGCCCTGTGACACAGATAGTATGATTATCTCCACTTTATAACAGGCACAAAACGTTGCCAACATCTAGTAAATGGCGGAGCTGAGATCTGGGCCCAGGTGGTCTGGCTCCAGAGCTTCGGATGGTGATAAGTTCTATGAAGACATCAGAGCAGTTGACTGGTTGATTCTCTCTCTTCTCCTACCTCTTACCCATTTTCCTTGTTCCCTCCCCGCATATTCAACCATTCTCATGTGGCACCATCCAGCTCGCTAGTAGTTGCCAGTATATTGGGCATGAAGTGAGGTCTCATTGACGTTTTAATTTGCATGTTTTGATTTACTAATAATTAAGCATCTCTCCAAGTGCTTGTTAGCCTTTTGGAATCCCTCTTTTGGAAATTGCCCATTCATCTTTTCTATTAGGGTTGATGTCTTATTCCTGTTATACGAGAATTCCTCGTATATTTTAGCCCCTTGTCCGTCCTGGCCATCTACTATGTGTATCAGCTGTGTCCCTGGTGTTCTTGGTTGTTATTTTCACGCATCAAATGCATCGCTTTTTTGCTTTGGAATGTGTTTTTGAAATTTTGTGTAAAAAAAAAACAGTCCCTACCCAACAGTATTCTCTCATAGTCTCTTCTAGTAGCCTCATAGTTTTATCTTTCACATTTAGATCTTTAATCCACCTCTGAATACGGCGTGCCGCTTCTATCGCTAACGAAGTTGCCAAATATACCTAGGTCTGTCCCCGAGCACTCTGTTCTCTTCCACTACGCTATTTCTATTATGACGGCATGTTCAAATTGGGGGGGGGGACTGTTTACAAAGGGGTAGGCAGACCACAGGGGAGACTGCGTGAACCTTAGGCTAGTAACAGTGAGGGGAAGGGGCATTACCAGCCCTGGGCCTGACAAAGGTAAGGGGAGGACGCAGCTCCTAAACCTGAGACAGAGAAGGCTGTGAGGAGAGGGTCCCCTGGAGCTGTATCCTTTCATGAAGAGACATAGCAGTCCCATGGTGATCCATTGGGAGGGAGCCAGGAGGCCACATAACCTGATTTTACTCTCCTCTCTCCCTTCCCTCCTGCTAGAGCTTCCCATCTGGGAGGTGGGACCCATCTGGGACCCAACAGGAAGGGGAGAGTAAGGGAGACCAGTCCACACAGGCAGTACACCCTCAGACTTGGGCCTCCACACTTTAGGAGACTCCAGGATTGCCTGCTCAATGTTGAGCATCCATTTGTACTCCTGTCGCAGTCCCCACAAATGTTAGGGACATACAGGTCAGCCTGTATCCGGAGCCTAGAGCCTGGTGAAGAATGGTGGAGGGGATGTGAGAGGCCAATGGGATTGCCCAGCCCATCATATATCTTGTCTAGTAGAGCAAACCCCAAGGGAGGCTTCTTGGAGGAGGTGATTTCTGGGCTGTGACTTTCTGCCTCATCCCTACACCATCTCCTCTTTCCAGATGGTGCTTCAAGAGGCAGCTTGTGGACTTGGTGATGGAGGGGGTGTGGCAGGAGCTGCTGGACAGCGCCCAGATTGAGATCTGTGTGGCCGACTGGTGAGGAAAGAATGGCAACCTGCCCCAAGCGTCACCCGTGGTGGCAGCAGTCGCGCAGAAGGGGTTCACCTGGGCCCCCATCAACGCCCCGGGCTGGCCACTGCTACTGTGCTCCTGTAGTGAGGCTGGGGGGTGGAAGGAAGTGGTGCTCTCACAGTTGCAGGGGCAGGGAGGGGCAGGGTTTTGATGAGCCCAGAGCCCCCACTCTGCACTCTTCCCTGTCCCCCATCAGCAGGCCTCAGGGTTGTTGACATGAGGGCTATTGGCTGGTGCCCCATCTCGCCCACTCCTCCCTCATCGCCCACACTCAGTATGGACCCTAAGGGTTTGTGGACACCCAAGGCCCCAGGAAGGTTTGGAGCACTGTGCCCTGAGAACTGAGACTCAGGGGGGCAGAGTTGGGATGGAGGCACTGGTTCCAGAGCACTCAGGCTCTTCCTTCAAGCTCTCACTCCTCCATCAAAGTCTGGCTTCTTCCCTGGGGCTCTGGCTCCTCCCCAGAAATACCCAGGCTTCTCCTCCCCTGGGGGCGGTGGTTCCTCCCAGACACACCCAGACACACACACACACACACACACACACACACACACACCACAAAGCCTCTAGAATCCACCCCAGGGGCACCCAGGCTCTTCCCCGCAAATTCCCAGGACTTGATCTCTCCATGTGAAGGGTGGGTGTGTGCGACCCTCACCCAGGTGCAGGGAGGCTTAGTCCTCAGCCTCCCTCTCCCCGCCCCAGAGACCGGGTGGGTGGCGGGGACATCAAGGCTCACCACGACCTGGCAGGTGGGGTGCCCGCGAGAACTGTGGCTGCATCTACCGGCTCCGGGTCCGCCTCCTGGACGTGTACGAACACGAAGTGGTCAAGTTCTCGGCCTCCCCCAACCCGGTCCTTCAGTGGACTGAGAGAGGCTGCCGACAGGTGGGTCCAGACTGCCTTGTGCCAGGCACAAGAGGCCACATCCTGTAGGAGTGCAGTTATATGAAATGTCCAGAATAAGCAAATCCCTACAGAGAGAAAGCAGACAGACTAGCGATCGCCAAGGCTAGGGGAAGGGAGGGATTGGAAGTGACAGCTAACGGATATGAGGCTTCTTTCTGGGCTGATGGAAATGTTCCAGAATTAGATAGTGGTGATAGTTACATAACATTGTGAATATAGGTAAAAGCCACTAAATTGTGCAGTTTAAATGGTGCATTTTGTTAGGTGAATATTATCTCCGTAAAGAAGTTTTGCAAAGGATAAGAAGCGCCAGAAGCCAAAGTTCTTCCGTGGCCCACAAGGCCCCACGTGATCTGCCCCTTACCTCGCTGACCCATCTCCTGTTCTCTCATTTGCTCCAGATACACTTCTACCCCAGGGCCTTTGCACTGACTGTTCTTCTGTTCCAAACACTCTTTGTCTCTGTCCTAATCCCCGCATGGCTCTCTCCCCTCCTTCGGGTTTCTGCCCTAGTGTTGCCTTAGTGATGCCTTTGCTCACTCACTTTACAACCCCACCCTCCTGCATACTTTACCCTCTGCCTCTTACCCCCAGCTGTCTTCAGGGTCTGAGTCCCCGACTAGACTGTCAGGTTCACCAGGTTGTTCTTCGCTGCTGTAGCCCCAGCACCTAGAGCAGGGCCTGGTACCTATTTGATCCTTGGGGAGTGCCTGTTGAGGTGGAGGAAGACAGGGCCCCACAGCTCCTCAACCTCCCGCTCTCCTTCCCCATACAGGTGTCTCACGTCTTCACCAACTTTGGCAAGGGCATCCGATACGTGTCTTTCGAGCAGTATGGGAGGGACACGCGTTCCTGGGTAGGGCACTACGGCGCCCTCGTGACCCACTCCAGTGTGAGGGTCAGGGTCCGCCTGTCCTAGCCGACCAGCCTGAGCCAGCCTTCCAGAGTGTACTGCCATCTGCCAGACATCATCAAAGACGGCTTTGCAGTCGGGAGCCGGATGCCTGTGGACAGTGAGGGTCCCATGTGGCCCATTCCTGGCACACCTCCAGTGAACCCCACTTGCTGCTGCTTCAGCATGGAATCACACATGCTGTGCAAGAAACCAGGGATCTAGGGCGCCTGGGTGGCTCAGTAGGTTGAGTGTCTGCCTCTTGATCTCAGCTCAAGACGTGACCTCGTGGTTTGTGAGATCGAGCCCCGTGTCGGGTTCCGCGCGGACAGTGCAGAGCCTGCTTGGGATTCTCTCTCCGTCTCTCTGCCCTCCCCTCGCTCATGCTCTCTCTCTCAAAATAAATAAAAAAGAAAGAAACAAAAAGAAACCAGAGATCCAACTAGACTGCTCACAGCTTTCTGGGGTAGAGGGTGGGGAGTCAGGGGGTAATCAGAGAGGTTTCCTTTGCAAATTATTTGCTTAGATACGTGGACATCAGTTGGTAGCCGGGGTCAAAAAACAGGCCAAACCAGGATTCCTAATCGTAGGGAAAGCTGCTGACCGTCTGGGGTAAGCCAATCGCTAGCAGGGAGTTGGGAGTCAGGGTGGTCTGTCCTTGAGGTGACCAACAGGGACATCAAAAGGAACCCTTTCTGTAGTCTTGGGAGTCTCTGAGGTTCAGCTGTGGGGCCCTGGGCAACCTCTGTGGACACCACCCATCGGCACCTGCCCTTTGGACCAGGCTGGGGCCACTTCTTTCAGAATTCCTGAGTCCCTGCGGATCCCCAAACCACGTCCCCCACCCCGCCTCCTACCTCAGGCGCAGCTCCCCTCCTGCTGGGCAACATACCGTTGGAGCCAGCGTGCCACAAGGGAAAGCGCTCCTGGCAGCCTCCCCTCGTGTCTCCTGCCATCTCCCCGGCTGGGCACAGCCAACAAACTGGCTCCATAAAATTGGTGCGAAACGTGAAGTGATGGGGGACCATTGTCTGTAGTCAATGCCCCGTCTGCCCCCAGCCCTGATCCTAAGAGGCCTTGTGGGATATTTCCAGCCGTGAGAACTTCAGGAGGTATGCTGAGCTCCATGCAGGCCCTGTTCTTTAGTCCAGGAGGAAACAGGCTCAGAGCTTACATGACCTGCCCAAGGTCACCTGGGCAGTAAGCAGGGAAGGCAGGACTCGCACAGAGCCGTGAGAAGGACGACTCCCAAATCAAAAGTCGAACATGGTCAAGCGCGTGATCAGGTGAGGTCAGTATCACTCCCGGTGCCACTTCCTGAGGGAGGAAACTGAGGCCCAGCGTGGGAACAGCGCGAAGTCACAGAACAAGGAGGGAGAGGCAGGATTCGGATCCAGGTGGGTGTTGAGTCTGAAAATAACCTAGGAGAGCAGCTCCCATGTGGGCAGCAGCGCATCCCGACCGATCCTTTCAATGCCCCTTCCACAGATGGGGAAGCTCGAGGGCCGGGCTCTCTTTGCACAGATCCTGGGCCTGCGGGGAAGGGACCAGGGTGGACCCAGCGCTGCCTACCAGCAGCTTAAAGTAGGGGAGCATGTGTTATGCACTTAGAGCATTGAATTTATACCAAGAAGGGGGATATGTGAGTGGAGCTATTTTCCGGAGGAAATCGAGGCCCACGGGGGATGTCACAGGCTAATACCACGCAGAGGGTAAATACCGTGCAGGAGGGTTCACATCACAACCATGGGGGTAGGGGCGTTTTTTATTGCCATTCCTCCCCAGCAGATGGCAGTACAGAGCCAGGGCCTTATCCCAACAGAAGAGGCCCCCCGGAGCCACCGCTCTACAGGGAAGGCAAGGGTGTGGCCAGGGGGTGCCTCTTCCCAATTCACACCCAGAACCCCCACAGGCAAGCAGCGTTCCAGATGGAAGAGGCGAGGCCAGGATTTGAATCAAGGACCAGGTGCTTCCAGGGCTGGGATAGCTTCCCAAGGACTCCACAGGCACCCGGAGAGGAAGGTTCTCGTTCTGGGGGAAGCCCCGGCCGCCGGCGGCCCTGGCGGTCACTTCTTCTTCTGCACGTGGCCACAGTCGTACTTGCCGCGCACGATGGTGAGCTTCACGCCGGGCAGGTCCTGGGTGCGGCCGCCCTTCACGAGCACGACATGGTGCTCCTGCAGGCTGTGGCCCTCTCCGGGGATGAAGCACACGGCCTCTCGGCCGGTGCTGAGCCGCACGCGGCAGCATTTGCGATTGGCCGAGTTGGGTTTCTTGGGCTTCCGGATGAACGTGCGCAGAACCACGCCCTTCAGCTGCGGCCGGCCCTCCGTGGGGCCCGGAGGGGCAGGCGGCCGCTTCGGAAGCCCCCGGCGGTGCATCTGGTTCAGGGTGGCCATGGGGCGGGCGGCCCCGAGCTGCGGGACCAGGGCTAGGCCTGGAGACACACAACCGGGAGGGCGCAGGGGGGTTATCATCCCAATGAAGGCAACGCGTAAGACTTCTAGGCCCTGTTGCGAGCACTTTACAAGGATGGATTTGTTTACGTCCAGAGGTGGTTGCTAATGTTAGCAATAACGTTTACTGAGCAACCGCCACAGGTCAGGTTCTATCTTAAACGTTTAACGTGAATTAACTCATTTTATTCGCAAGGAAGATACTGACTTTAATGCTGTTTAAAAACAGTAACAGGGGCGCCTGGGTGGCTCAGTCGGTTGAGCGTCCGACTTGGACTCAGGTCACGATCTCGCGGTCCGTGAGTTCGAGCCCCGCGTCAGGCTCTGGGCTGATGGCTCGGAGCCTGGAGCCTGCTTCCGATTCTGTGTCTCCCTCTCTCTCTGACCCTCCCCCGTTCATGCTCTGTCTCTCTCTT
>NW_026057588.1:13907898-13947938 GCF_023721935.1 Panthera uncia
AGCCCCGCGTCAGGCTCTGGGCTGATGGCTCGGAGCCTGGAGCCTGCTTCCGATTCTGTGTCTCCCTCTCTCTCTGACCCTCCCCCGTTCATGCTCTGTCTCTCTCTGTCTCAAAAATAAATAATAAAACGTTAAAAAAAAATTAAAAAAAAAAAAAAACAGTAACAAACACAATCAGACTCAGGGGCCCCTGGGTGGCTCAGTCTGTGGGGCGTCTGACTTGAGCTCAGGTCATGATCTTGTGGGTTGATGGGTTGGAGCCCTGAGTCGGGCTCTGGAGCCTGGAGCCTGCTTTGGATTCGGTGTCTCCCTCTCTCTCTGCCCTTCCCCTGCTCATGCTCTGTCTCTCTCTCAAAAATAAATGAAGATTAAAAAAAAAAAAAAAAGCAAACAGATTCACACCATGTCATGTACTGTTCTATGCATCGTATCTGTATTAACTTGTGCCCGCCCCACAGCAACCCAGTGGGGTGTTTCCGGGAGGTGTCCCTTCTCCTCCCTGGCACACTCATTTCACACACAAACTTTATGCTCCCTCCACATCCAGGGAAGGCCCTGGCTCATGTTCTGTGTCTCACATTACAGCAGAATCCTCAAAGGGGCTGAGATGTTCCTAGGAGTCTCTTCCTAGTGGCGTGCCCTTGAGTAAGACTGCCGCTCAGTGGCCTCACTGTATCGCAAACACCATGATCGAATCTCCCTCCTGAGTATGGTGTGTAAAGGCTGCCACGAGAGACACATATCGAGTCAGCTTGGGAGAACGAATATTGTTAAAATGTCGATACTACCCAAAGCAATCTACATATTAGATGCAATCCCTATCGAAATAACACCAGCATTCTTCACAGAGCTAGAACAATCTTAAAATTTTCTTTGTATTATTTTTTTTTAATGTTTATTTATTTTTGAGAGAGACACAGTGAGAGCAGGGGAGGGGCAGAGCGAGAGGGAGACACAGAATCCGAAGCAGGCTCCAGGCTCTGAGCTGTCAGCACAGAGCCCCACACGGGACTCGAACTCAGAAGGGGGAGATCATGACCTGAGCCGGTTGGACGCTTAACAGACTGAGCCATCCAGGCACCCCAAACGATCTTAAAATTTGTATGGACCCACAAAAGACCTCGAATGGCCAAAGTAATGTTGAAAAAGAAAACCAAAGCAGGAGGCATCACAATCCCGGACTTCAAGCTGTATTACAAAGCTGTAATCATCAAGACAGTATGGTACTGGCACAAAAACAGACACTTAGATCAATGGAACAGACTAGAGAACCCAGAAATGGACCCACAAACGGATGACCAACTAGTCTTTGACAAAGCAGGAAAGAATATCCAATGGAAAAAAGACAGTCTCTTCAGGAAATGGTGCTGGGAAAACTGGACAGCAACATACAGAAGAATGAACCTGGACCACTTTCTTAGACCATACACGAAAATAAATTCAAAATGGGTGAAAGACCTAAACGTATGAAAGGAACCATCAAAATCCTAGAGGAGAAAACAGGCAACAACCTCTTTGACCTTGGTCACAGCAACTTCTTACTTGACATGTCTCCAGTGGTAAGGGAAACAAAAGCAAAAATGAACTATTGGGACTTCATCAAGATAAGAAGCTTCTGCACAGTGAAGGAAACAATCAGCAAAACTAAAAGGCAACCGACAGAATGGGAGAAGATATTTGCAAATGACACATCAGATGAAGGGTTAGTATCCAAAATCTATAAAGAACTTATCAAACTCAACACCCAAAAGACAATACAGTGAAGAAATGGGCAAAAGTCATGAATAGACACTTTTCCAAAGAACACATTCAGATGGCCAACAGATACAATGAGAAGATGCTCATCATCAAGGAATGCAAATTGGTGTAGCCACTCTGGAAAACAGTATGGAGGTTCCTCAAAAAATTAAAAATAGAACTACCCTATGACCCAGTAATTGCACTACTAGGTATTTATGCAAAGGATACATAAACGCTGATTCGAAGGGGCACATGCCCCCCAATGTTTATAGCCGCGCTATCGACAATAGCCAAAGTATGGAAAGAGCCCAAATGTCCATCGACTGATGAATGGATAAAGAAGGGGCACCTGGGTGGCTCTGTCGGTTAAGTGTCCAACTTCAGCTCAGGTCATGATCTCTTGGTTTTTGAGTTCAAGCCCCATCTCGGGCTCTGTGCTGACTGACAGCTCAGAATCTGGAGCCTGCTTCAGATTCGGTGTCTCCCCACCCCCACCCCCAGTCATGCTCTCTCAAAAATAAACATTAAAGAAAAATTTTTTAAAAAGACGTGGTATATACACATACACACAATGGAATATTACTCAGCGATCAAAAAGAACGGAATCTTGCCATTTGCGACAACATGGATGGAACTAGAGTGTATTATGCTAAGCAAAATAAGTCAGCCACAAAAAGACAAACATCATATGATTTCACTCATACGTGGAATTTAAGAAACAAAACATATGAAGATAGAGGAAGGGAAGCAAAACTAAGATAAAAACAGAAAGCGAGACAAACTATAAGAGACCCTTAAATACAGAGAACTCAGGGCTGCTGGAGGGGGTGTAGGGTGGGGAGGATGGGCTAAATGGGGGGGAGAGGCATTAAGGAGGGCACTTGTTGGGATGAGTACTGGGTGTTGTATGTAAGTAATAAATCACTAAATTCCACTCCTGACATCATTATTACACTATATGTTAACTAACTTGGATTTAAACTTTAAAAAATTAAAAATTAAAAATAAAAAAAAATACATATCAGCTGAATGAATGAGTCAAGCGCTTTGCTTGGATGTCTCACCCACGGAATTTAATAAGTACCTGCTGAAGAAATCAATAACTGACCCAAACTCCTGATGCCCCCTGACGACGAATAGCAGCCCCCAAGGCAACCACTTCCCACCTCTTGCCCCCGCAGCCCGAGCTCTGCTAAAACCCACCGTGTATCCATCCATCCCTAATTTAACCCCTGATTCCCCCGGGGCTGCGGCAGAGGCACACAAGTCCCGGCGGGGATAGCCCTTATCCTGCTGCGTCTCTGCAGCTCAAGCCCCTAACTTACCATAATTTAGGGACGTGTTGAGGCCACGGAGAAGACCGGACCAGGACATCCCACCGCCTGCAGGGTCCCTGTGTGAGGGGATATGAGCATCAGGAAGGAAAAAGGGAAAAGTGGCCGTAGCCGGACAAGGGCCCAAATTCTGCCCACCACGTCCTCAGAGCCTTCTGATTAAATCCAAGGAATTTCCTTGACGATCTAACCGCAACCCCACACGTTGCTGACAGAAATTCCCTCGGTAAATCTAGTTTCGCTCTGAGTGGGCACCCAACAACCTCTCCCGCCCCCCGCACACAGAAGCAGAAGATAAACTGAGGAGAGGGCCGGGGAGACTGATGGAATCCAATATTTTCCATCAACTTCACCGACCCTTGCTGGGTCCGCAGGCAAGCCGAATCTGCCTCTTGCCCCTTCCGGAGGTCACCCCGGCCGGGATTGGCTGGTTCTGCCTCCCGTGTACGCTGAAGGGGCGGGGCACAGATGACGATTGGTCAAAGACAGAGTCAATCACAGTCGATTTTTCTCATCGAACTGTATTTGAGGCTCGAGAGGCGCTCACCCCATCCAGGGTCTGATTGGCAGGACGGCTGCTTTGCAATTGGTCTAAACGCGGAGGGGGCGGGACGAAGGGTGCGTGACTCCTTGTCCCCTGTCCAAGATGGCGGCGTCCATGGCGCGGCGCTTGTGGCCTTTGGTGGCTGGTCGGGGTCTTCGTTGCCGGAGAGGCTGCATCTGCAGCCATAGCCCAAAAAGAACTTTTGCCACGGAGAGACGAGACCGGAACCTCCTGTACGAGCACGCGCGCGAGGGCTACAGCGCGCTCCCTCATCTGGACATGGAACCTCTGTGCGCATGCCCGGAAGAGGCCGCGCGCGCCCTGCAGCTCCGCAAGGGGGAGCTGCGGCCCGAAGACCTGCCCGCGATCGTGAGTGCGCTTGCGCCGGCCGTCAGCTGCGGGGCGGAACGGGGCTTGCGAGATACTGTCCAGCAGGGGGCGAAACTACTGCAGGAATTTCCGTTTCTTCCCAAGTTTAGCCAGTATGTTGTGCTTGGCACCCATAGATGTGCCAGTTATCCACGGAGTGCTAGGGCCCTACTGTGTACCCACCCACCATGCGCCTGTTCCGTAAAGCGTACTGAGTACCTACTTTGCGCTTAGGAACTTACTACGTGCCGATGTTCTCTGTGCTCCAGCCTCCTGCCAGGCTTCCTGAAGACCGCAAAAGAAAATAGGGGAGGGGGACGAAATTGAGGGACAGGGATGTGAATTAGACGAGGGTGGAGAGGGGGTTGCCTCTGGAGAGTAAGAACCCCGCACCTGCCCCACAGGTAGCAAGCATTTAAATAATTATTTAATTAATGGTTCTGCCGAACAGCTGCTTAGGGAGCATCTACTATGTCCCAAGCTTTGATAATGAGGTGGTGAATAATATAATACTACATGCCAGGGAACAAGAAGCAGTCACCATTATTACTAGACCTTGGGAGCAACCCAAGTGCCCACTGACGGACGAATAGATAAAATGGCCTACGGTACACACAGTGGGATATGATCCAGCCTTCCAAAGGGAAGGAAATTCTGACACATGCTAGAACATGAATGAACCTTGAGGACATGACGCTAAGTGAACTAAGGCGGTCACAAAAAGACAAAAGCCGGATAATTCCATTCACGCCAGGTACCTAGAGTGGTCAAATGCACAGAGACAGGAAATAGAGTGACGGTTGCCAGGGGCTGGGGAGAGGGGAACAGGGAGATAGTGTTTAATGGGTATAGCATTTCAGTTTGTGAAGATAAAGTTCTGGAGATGGACAGTGGGGATGGCTGCACATTAGTGCCGTTGAACTGTACTCTTAAAAATGGTTGAAATGCTACACTTTATGTATTTTAAAAATTTTTTTATGTTTATTTAGTTTTGGGAGAGAGACAGAGCATGAGCAGGGGAGGGGCAGAGAGAGCGGGAGACCCAGAATCGGAAGCAGGCTCCAGGCTCTGAGTTGTCAGCACAGAGTTCGTGGGGCTTGAACTCACTAACTGCAAGATCATGTCCTGAGCTGAAGTGGGACGCTCAACCGACTGAGCCACCCCGGCGCCCAACTTTATGTATTTTTTTAAACGTTTATTTATTTTCAGAGAGAGTGAGCAGGAGAGAGGCAGAATCCCAAGCAGCCTCCGCCCTGTTAGCACAGAGCCCGATGTAGAGCTTGAACCCACAAACTATAAGATCATGACCTGAGCTGAAACCAAGAGTCGGGCACTTAACCGACTGATTCACCCAGGCGCCCCATAAAATGCTAAACTTTATATTTTACCACAGTTTCTTAAAGTGCTGGTTTAGCAGTCTTGAATTATTTATAACCCGCTAATGGATCACATCCCAAAGCTCGAAAAACACTTCTTTAGGGCGTGAAATGTGAAGAGGAAAATGGCATGTGGCTTTATGGGCAATAACAAGGCACCGTGAATTGTTCCTAGGGGCACTGGGGGGCCATGGGTGCCTCCAGGCAGGAATGGGATTGTGTAAGAGCTCTGGCTGGATTGGAGGAGGTGAGCCTGAAGGCTGGGAGGATAGCACAGCGGTCCTCATGGCAGATGACAGGATCTGGAGCAGAGAGGGGCAGGAGTCAGGGGATGGGAGCAGGACAGACGCGATGGACGTTCAGGAGGCAGAAACGTTGGGACACGGAACCTGGCCACAGGGCTGGGGTGGCATGCGGCAGGAGGCTCAGGGTCTTGCGGCCGGGGATGGGAGTTTGTGGGGCTGTCCCTGGAGGAGGAGCAGATTCGGGAGGGGGATGTTTTTCCTAGAGTTACTTTTGCACATAGTGAGTGTCCAGGGGACATCCGGGAGAGCCACCCAGTGGGCAGCAAACCACCTTATGGCCTGCGCCCCCTCCCAGTTGCCAGCCCCGGGGAGGTAGGACAGTGCTGTTTGCACCATTTTATCAGAGGGAAAACTGCAGCCAGAGAGGACAGAGGGGTTTGCCCAGGGCTGCGGGCTCACAGAGGCACCTCACGGCAGTAGGTGTGCCCGTGAACCAGAGCTGAGCCTGCTTTGTTGGAGGGGGCGGGTTGAGCGCGGCAGCCCCATAGGACAGAGGCTGCCTCTCTCTTCTCTGACACTCAGAGGGGAGTGCTGGCGGGGCCTCAGCTCTGTGCCCCTCAGCGCCTGGGTCCTTTCACCCTCCTGCTCCGTGTCCCTTAGGATGCTGTCTGGTTTGGCTGTGCTTCAGAGCCTGTCATCCAGTCCAAGGGGAGTGAGAGAAAGCCCAGCACGGGGGCTTGTCTTCAAGGAGGTGACCCAAGAGTCACACTCTCCCCTTCCACTCACGTCCATTGGTTGATCTTGGACACGTGAGCACAAGTAGCTGCAAAGGAGGCTGGGAAATGTGTCTTACGTCTGGGCAGCCGTGTGCTTTACATCAGGAAGCCTAGTACAGAAGGGAACGAGGAGAGCCTGGCTGCTGGGCTCCAGGTGGCCAGCAGGGGGAGGCTCCAGCGAGAAGGGGCAGGAGACAGTGGCCCCTTCACCCCTTTCCCTCCTGTGTCCTCCCCCAGATCTCAGCATGGCAGGAGCTGAGGCAGCTGCGGGAGCAGATCCGGAGTCTGGAGGAAGAGAAGGGGGCCGTGGCTGAGGCAGTACGGGCCCTGATGGTGAGCGGCAGGGGAAGGGAGGGGGTCCTAGGTGGGTGAGGCTTCACTATGTTGATTTGACCTGTTTCCCCGCTCACAGCCCAGGATGGCCGCGTAGTACCGTGTCTCTTCACATGACTGCCAGAGGCAGAAAACAGGACTTCTGTGGCTTGAGTAGTCTTGGGCTAGACAGCCAAGAGCATCTGCCTCAGGGGGCTGAAAAGAGTAATCATAAAAATAATAGCAGCTGTTTATATAGCAATCACTGTGTGCCAGACACTGTTCTAGATGCTTTCCTCCTCTGAACCCTCCCAACTCTGTGAGACAGGAACAATACAAACCCAATTCACAACCAGGCTCCCAAGAGGTTAGCATGTGCCTGAGCGTCGCAGCCGGAAAGTGGGCGAGGCAGGATTCGCACCCAGGCACCCGGGCTGCTTTTCGCCAGTCCGCTCGAAGGCCGACTGCAAAACTAGTTACACCTCCCAGTGACCCTCCTATGTAAGTGCCAGGCCCCAGACTACGTGCATCACGGGCGGGCAGCCGGTGACCACAACAAAATTGGTCACAGCTCACGTTCCATGAGCGCCAACTCATCTGCTCGGGGAAGCCATTCAGCAGCCCTGCTGGGGAGGTCCCGTTATCCCATTTCACAGGTGGGAATACCGAGGCTCGGAGCAGGAAAGAGATTTGCCCAAGGGACACGGAGCGGGTAGGCACCCGACATTCAGACCCGGGTCTGCCTGATTCCGCCTGCCGCTCTGGCTCGAGGAAGGTTCAGGTTCACCAGCTTTATCGCTCCTAGCCTCGATTTTCTTATCTACGAAAAGGGAAGCACGCCGATGCCAACTTCACGGAGCAGGTTGTGAAGAAATAGGACCGCGTGAGAGCCGTGTGAGAGCAGGGACGGGCTCGATGAACAGAGCTGCGGGTGTGGCTACTCTTCCATTATCTTGCCTCCTCCCGGCTTTACTGAGAAACTGAGGCACGGAGGGGAGGAAGGTCTGTCCAGCCAGGCACCCGCAGAGCAAGGAACTCACCCCACCCCACCCGGCCCTGTTTGACCTTTCACCCCTCCTTTCTTCCCTCCTCCCCGGCCCCAGCTTCACGAACCTGATCACCCCCTCCGTCTCTCTTCTACCAGGTCAACCGGGACAACACTCAAGTGCAGCAGGTAGTCCTGAGGGCCGGTGTCCTGCCCCTGGGGGGAGTGGGCAGGTGCCACGGGGGTCGTGATTCCTACCTTGTGACCGAAGACAACAAACAGGATTATTGATCCAAGTGAATCTATTGGTTCCTGAAACCTAAGAGGCTGGCTTATATCTGGTTCTAGTTCCCCCTTTGTTCCCAGACCGGCTTTCTGCCCTTAGAGAAAGGGGAGGCGGGGTGGGGCCCGAAGGGGACCGCTTCCCTGATCGCTGCACCCCTGGTCCTGGGGCTCGGGTCGCGTGCCTGTCTTCGAGCCAGTCGCTGTGGCCCAGGCATTAGAATGTTCTGGTAGGCCAGGGCTGAGTCACGGCCCCCTGGACTTGCCATGTGGTGGTGAGGTGAGGTGAGGGAATTTCCCAAACAGAAATTCAGGATGTTGGGCCAAAGAGAGAGTGGGTGCCGACCACAGGGGTTGTGCCGGCAAGGCCCAAGGTCAGACTGGTTGAGGGACCCCCCCCCCCCGCCCTCTCCTGGACTGACCCGGCTTGTCCCCCTGCCCAGGACCCCCAGTATCAGAGTCTGCGGGCCCACGGCCGAGAGATCCGCGAGCAGCTCATGGTCCTGTACCCCAAGGAGACTCAGCTTGAAGAGGAGTTCTACCTGCGGGCGCTGAGGCTGCCCAACCAGACCCACCCGGATGTGGTGAGCGCGGTGCTGGGTGGCGGGGGAGCCCAGGGGCCCGCCCGGGACCACCCTCCCCGTGACTCCCGCTGTGTCCCTGCAGCCCGTCGGGGACGAGAGCCAGGCCCGGGTGCTCCACGTGGTCGGAGACAAGCCAGGTGGGCCAGCCCCCAGGCCCGGAGCCGAGGCTGGGTGGTGTCCCTGGGGTGTGGGACGTGGCCGGTGCTCCCCTCCTCCTGCCTTCTGCCCTGTGTGTGTATGGCAGTCCGTCCCTGGCTCGCTTTGGCTGTTTCCCTTGGGTTTTCCTCCCTGACTCGTGTCTCTCTCTCTCTCTCTCTCTCTCTCTCTCTCTCTCTGGCTCTGATTCTCTGTACCCACCCACCTCTTTCTCACCTCCTCCTAATGTTCTCTTCCCTTTCCCTTCTCTCTCCTTTTCCACCTCGGCTCTGCGTCTCTCGCCATCTCTCCCTTTGCCAGTCCCGCCTCCGCTGCCCTCTCTCTCTCTCTCTCTCCTCTCTCCCCTCTCCCTTTCCCTCTGTCTCCCTCGCTCCCTCTTACTGCCTCTCCCTCCTGCTGGCTCTCTCATCCTGTCTGTGTCCCTGTTCTGTGTCTCTCTCCCGACTCCTTATTCCACTGCTTCTCATCCGGATCCAGCATTCTCCTTCCAACCCCGGGGCCACCTGGAAATCGCGGAGAAACTTGACATCATCCGGCAGAAGTGAGCTCCGCCCGCTCGCGCCCCCTCCGCCCTCCCCGCCCCAGCAGCTGGCTCAGCACCAGGTGTGGAGCCGCCCGGGCCTCACCCCGCATGAATGTTTGATGCCCGGTCCCCCGCCTGGCACCTGGCTTCTACCTCAGGGTGCTCGGGTCCCCCTCTTCCCCCACCAGCCCCGGCGCACACACACCCGCCTGTCTGCCCGTCTGTCTCCCAGGCGCCTGTCCCACGTGTCCGGCCACCGCTCCTATTATCTCCGTGGGGCTGGGGCCCTCCTGCAGCACGGCCTGGTCAACTTCACCCTCAACAAGCTCATCCAGCGGGTATGGGTCGGGATGGGAGGGCTGCCTGGAGGGGGTGACGTCGACAGTGACTCAGAGGGCTCAAGACGGGGAGGAGGGCGTTCCCTGTGCTCCAGCCATTATTTCAGAGCTTTACGTGTATTACCGACACATTTAATTCTTATAGCAACGTTATGAGGTAGATGCTCTTATCCCCACTCCAGGGATGGAGAAATTAAGGCCCGGAGAGGGCGTAACTAGCCCAAGATCTCACGGCTGCTGCTTGGAGCCGGCCCTAGGGCCTGTGCCTGGGACCTCACCACCTGCCGTAGTGTAAAGGAGGTGTTGCTGGAATGGGAGGGGTTGGCGGGGGCTGAAGGCAAGGGCTGTTGACCGTGGCCTCAGGCCATTTCCTGAGGGCACTGGGGAGCCACAGAAAGCTCTAACTACACCTCCCGCTACCCTGTGTGGGATGCAGTGAGAGGAAACCGCAAAGCACCGACAGGGCCCCGGCGGCAGGGACACCAGAGTCCCGAAGCCAGCTCCAAGCCTACTGGCTCCAAGCCAGTTGAAGCCTCCCTCAATCTCCTCTGAGGCGGAATGGGTTTTGAAGGACAAGCGGGAGTCACTGGCCCACTCTGCAGTGTCTCTGGTCTGGTGGGGGTCCTGGCCGTGCCCTCACCCCGCCCCCTTCCCGTTCACAGGGCTTCACTCCCATGACAGTGCCAGACCTTCTCCGGGGAGCTGTGTTTGTGAGTGCCCCCCGCACCCAGCTGCCTGCCAGGCCCTGTTCCGGGGACCCCAGGCGTGAAGAACAGCCTGTCTCCCCTGCAGAGACGGCCCTGGGACTGGGTTGAGGGTGGGCAGCTCCAGGTGCTTCCTGGGGAGGAGCGGGGCTTGTTCCTGCAAAAGGAGGCTGAGGTTATCCGTCCCCTGACCTGTGTGGCTTGGCCTCCTCCCCAGGAAGGCTGTGGGATGACACCAAATGCCAACCCGTCCCAAATTTACAATATCGACCCATCCCGCTTCGAAGACCTCAACCTGGCTGGGACAGCAGAGGTGGGGCTCGCTGGTAAGCACCTGCCTGGGGGCAGCAGCAGGGGTGAAGATACCTCCAGTGTCCTCAGAGTGGGAGGGATTGTAGGGGGATAACCAGGAGCACCCTGGGGGTGATAGCTGCCTGCCTAGGATGTCTCAGTGACCCCCCCAGGGCCAGGCTGTACAGTTGTGTAGGTTGTTAACTGCACAACAGTACAGTGAGGATCCAGCCCCATGCCCTGACAGGAGGTCGTGTCTACCAGAGAGGACACCTTTTCTAATTGTCACAGAGATTTCCTGTGGATGGTGGTGACCCATCCTGGCTGACACATTCTGTTCCTCTCTCCTCCCAGGCTACTTCATGGACCACTCCGTGGCCTTCAGGGACCTGCCAATCAGGTGATGTCCAGTTCCTTTATTTATTTATTTTTTTTTTTAAATTTTTTTTTTTAACGTTTATTTAATTTTGAGACAGAGAGAGACAGAGCATGAACGGGGGAGGGTCAGAGAGAGAGAGGGAGACACAGAATCCGAAACAGGCTCCAGGCTCTGAGCGGTCAGCCCAGAGCCCGACGCGGGGCTTGAACTCACAGACCGCGAAATCGTGTCCTGAGCTGAAGTCGGACGCTTAGCCAACTAAAGCCACCCAGGCGCCCCGATGTCCGGTTCCTTTAGATCTTGTCCCCCACTGTGACATTCCCTCTCCCCTCCCTGACTCTACTTCCCCTGCCCCCCCCCCCCCCCCATCCCCCACCCAGGATGGTTTGTTCCAGTACCTGCTACCGGGCTGAGACAGACACAGGGAAGGAGCCACGGGGACTGTATCGAGTGCATCATTTCACCAAGGTTGGTGTAGCCGCGACCTGGGGAGGAGGGCTCACTCCGGTGGCCGGGGGCCTTCTGACTCCTGTGCCCGCTGCACTGCCCCAGGTGGAGATGTTCGGGGTGACAGGCCCTGGGCTGGAGCAGAGCTCACAGCTGCTGGAGGAGTTCCTGTCCCTGCAGATGGAGATCTTGACGGAGCTGGGCCTGCACTTCCGGTGCGGAGAAGGGTGGGGGTGAGGGAGGAGGGATAGGCTGGCTAGGTGCTCCCACCTTACACGCCCTCATCACCTCCTCTCCCTCCGCCCCCTTGCCCCGTGTCAGGAATACACGCGGGATACGTATCTGTCAGTCTGTAACGTCCCATGTGGGACCATAGGACGGTGACAGCAGCCTGAGTGGCACAGGGCGCCCCGGGGATGGGGACCCGGGCCCCTTCCCTCTCGTGGCTCCCATCCCTCGGTCATCGGCACTTCACCCCAAGGGGCTCCTCACTGCCTGGGCTCGGCGGGGAGGGCGGGGGCGCCCCCTTCCCTTTCAGGCGGGACCTGGTGGGTGGCCCCACGCCCTCCCGTCCTATCCGTCACACCTGGCTTCCAGAGAGGCCGCGCGATGTGGGCTTTTCCTCTCGGTGACCCGTTACAGACCCAGGGTGCCGAGAGTGGCCACGTGCCCACTCTCCTCCCCGTCCTCCCCCCCCCATCCGCTCCCCTTCCGCCTTCTCCACTGCCCCGTGCGCCTCGCCTCTGTGCCCTCGTCGCCACCAGCTCCGCCTCCTTTTTCGCTTCCATTTTCCTCTTTTTTGGCTATCTTCTCTTCCGTCACCCCCCGTGCCTTCTCCCTCCTCCCCCTCCTCCTCCACCACTGCCGCCACCTCCTCTTGCCTCTCACTGACCTTCGCCACGACTTTCTCTTCCGCCGCAGCGTCCTGGACATGCCCACCCAGGAACTGGGCCTCCCCGCCTACCGCAAGTTCGATATCGAGGCCTGGATGCCGGGCCGCGGCCGCTTTGGCGAGGTGAGCCCCCGCCGCGGTGGGGACGCAGTGGGGGACCGGGACCGGACCCCCCACAGGTGATCCTCTCAGCCCACCCCTCCCCGCACCCAGGTCACCAGTGCTTCCAACTGCACGGACTTCCAGAGCCGCCGGCTGCACATCATGTTCCAGAAGGAGGCCGGGGAGCTGCAGTTTGCCCACACAGTAAGCGCCCGCCCCCCCTCGCCCAGCCTCCCGAGAGCCTCCACTCCCTGAGGCCCACACCCCCTCGGCCTCTCCGGGGCAGGAGAGGTCGTCGCGGATGCGAGCACGCCTCTCCCCCAGGTGAACGCCACAGCCTGTGCCGTCCCTCGCCTGCTCATCGCCCTCCTGGAGAGCAACCAGCGGGAGGTGAGCGGTGGAAGGATCCCACCCAGGGAGGCCGAGGGTGGAGGCCCGGGTCAGTGGCAGCATCCTGAGGCCTGCTCTGTCCCCAGGACGGCTCGGTCCTCGTGCCCCCTGCCCTCCAGCCCTACCTTGGCACCGATCGGATCACGGCCCCCACCCACGTGCCTCTCCAGTACATCGGCCCCAACCAGCCCCAGAAGCCCAGGCTCCCGGGCCGGCCCGCTTCGAGCTGAGAGCGCACCCTCATCGGTCAGCAGGGCTGTTGCCGCTTCCTGGAGCTCAGGGGACCCTGGAGACCTGGGACCCGTTTTCCTAAGCCCGTCCTGACATCTGCATTCCTCACACCGGCTCCGTGCCCGGGCCCCTTTCCTACTTCCGTACTTCCTCAGAATCAGCCGGTGACCCTGTTGTCACTGGTGGTCCCAGCCTGCACCGGAAAGCAGGACGCCTGGGGATTTAAAGGTTGTAGGGATGGGGGAAGGAGAGGAAGAGGCCTCCAAATGCCCTTCCTTCTTCCCTCCCCCAGTACTTAGCAGAAAAGTCCCCAATAAATGGTCAGAACCAAGGCCTTTGTGGATCTGTGAGCAAGGGACATGACCCTGGCTGACCTGCGGGGGTGCTGGGCAGTTGGTCAGAGGTACTAAACCATCATAGGGTCTGTGGCCACAGGGACCATGGCCAAGAATGTCCAGCAGCCCCCAGAGCACACGGAGGGCAACTTGGGGGCCACCTCAGGAACTGAGAGGGTGCGAGGCCTCTCCCTTGCTCTAGGACGAGGGGCACCTTGCACTGACCCCAGTTTCTTTTTTTTCTTTTTTTTTTTTTTTAATGTTTATTTATTTTTGAGACAGAGAGAGACAGAGCATGAATGAGGGAGGGTCAGAGAGAGAGGGAGACAGAATCTGAAGCAGGCTCCAGTCTCTGAGCTGTCAGCACAGAGCCCGACGCGGGGCTCGAACTCACGGACTGTGAGATCATGACCTGAGCCGAAGTCGGACGCTTAACCCACTGAGCCACCCAGGCGCCCCTGACCCCAGTTTCAACCTCACTCCCCCATCTCCACTGCAGGGGGCTGGGGGGGGGGTGGGGTCCAGTAGGCAGCACAAACTCCACGAAGCAGAACTCACTCTTCCCCTCGCTGTGCCTGTCTTGGTACATGGAACTGCCTTCCCAGTTCTTCAGGCCACAGCCCTTCGGTCACTCTCTGCTCCCCTCGTGCCCACGTAGGTCAGACCCTGGCGGCTCCTTCTCCAAACCATTACCAGAATCCGCCCTTACTCTCTTCCTCCCCGGTCCCTCCCTGGTCCCTCCCCGGTCCTGTCCACTGTTTTCTCCCCATCTGGAGAGTCACGACAGCCCCTCCACCATCTCCTCGCTCCCCCGCCCCCACGCAGCCAGAGCGACCCTGCGGACACCTGTGTCTGGTCACATCCCTCCCCCGCTTGGAGCCCTCATGTAGCTCCATCTCAGGGGAAAGGACAGAGCTGTCCCCGTGATCCACAGAGCCCCACGTGGTCTGCCCCCTGCCTTCCGTTTCAACCCACCTCCTCTCTCTTGTGCTCTGGTCTTGCTGTCCTAACTCTGCAGACTCATTTTTTTTTTTTAATCTTTATTTATTTTTGAGAGAGAGAGAGAGAGACAATGTGAGCGTGGGGGAACAGGGAGAGAGAGGGAGACACAGAATCGGAAACAGGCTCCAGGCTCTGAGCTGTCAGCACAGAGCCTGACGTGAGGCTCAAACTCCCAAACCACGAGGTCATGACCTGAGCTGAAGTCAGACACTTAACTGACTGAGCCGCCCAGGCGCCCCAGTCTGCAGACTCATTCTTGACTCCGACCTTTGCGCTGGCTAGTCCCTTCTGTGGCTACTCTTCCCCTCAATCTTGTGTGATTGCCTCCATTTTATGACTCAGGCCTTAGCCCACATATCACCTCCTCAGAGAGGACTTCCCTGGCCGGCCAAAGGAAAAGCCACTCGCACTGTGTGATGCAGGAGTCTGCGGTCATTTCCTCCTTCCTTATAGGCGCAGAGTTGAGTGTTGTGTCTTCCCCTTCTCAAATGTCGGCCCAAGAGGACGGGGAAGTTTGCCTGCTTGTTCACTGCTGTCACCCGGGCTTTCTGAGAGGGTGGGGCATATAGTAGGTGCTCAATAAAAGCTACTGGACTGAGGGTGCTGGGACGGGTGTAGTTCCCAGGGCCAGACACTGTCTAAATGACCTTACGCACCCGTTATGTATTTACCCCTCACCTGTGGGGCAGGTGGCCACCCGCCCTGTCTCACAAAGCATAAAACCAATCCTAGAGAGGTCTGGCAGTTTTCCCAGGCTGCACAGCTGGCCGTGGTGGAGCTGGGATTCAGGCGGAGCCCAGCCACCACCTCTGCGGAAGTAGGTTTAGGACCCCCAAATCTCCAGATGAGGAAAAGGCCAAAGAAGGGAAGGAGTTGCCTGAGGCCTATCTGTGAATGGCTGCCGCTGGATTCGAACTCAGGTCGCCCTCCCCATGCAGCTTTAAGCTCAACAGACCGTGTCTCTCTGGGGGAAGCACCCTCCCTCCATGCTGACGCTCCGGGACCATTAGCTGGAAGAGGAGCGGGTGCGGGACGTGGGTCTCCATGAATAATTGAGGGTCTCAGGCAGGTGGCCGCCCGGCAGCTGTCACCCTGGCGCGGGCGGGGAAGGGGCGGTGATGACGTCACTTCCTCCCCCGCGGGGCCACTGGCGCGGGTTATAAGGAGCTGCCGCGCCGTCCCGCGCGGCGCCGAGCACCCTGGTCCCGACGCCCCACCATGCAGAGCCGCGGGCCCGCCTCCGTGCTGCTGTTGCTGCCGCTGCCCCTGCTTCTGGCGCTGCTGCCGGGGGCCGGTGAGTGCCAGGAACTGGAGAGGGCACCTCTGCGGCCAGCTCAGGGACCAGGGACTGGGGGTGCGGGAGGCGGGAACGGTGCACCCATTGGGGTTGGACTAGAGACTTCAGGGGCTGAGCTTCCAGGTAGGGACGGTGCACCTGGCAGGTAGGCTGGGGAGGGGACCGTGGATCAGCACCGAGGACAGTGCCCGCGGGGTACCGAGGGTACCAGCACCCACCTCCTTCCTCCACAGCCACCGCTGCTCCCTTGGCGCCAAGACCCTCCAAGGAAGAGGTGAGGAGTGCAGACCCCTTGCCCTGCCTCATCTTCCCCAGACCCTGGCCCTCCCTGACCGGCCTCCATGATCATCTCCCTCCCAAACTTCCCACTGCTCTCATTCCTCCCGTCTGCCCTACCCTCAACCTCCCCTCTGACCCTTCACGCCCAGCTGACCCGCTGTCTGGCAGAAGTGGTCACAGAAGTGCTGACGCTGGGCCAGGCCCAGAGAAGCCCCTGCACAGCTCTCCTCCACAAAGGTAAGGAGGGCCCAGGCCCCAGAGCCTCTTGGGAGCCCCCACCCCACCCGGGGTTCCGGCCGGGGCTGCCTGGAGGAAAGGTGGTCTCATCCCAGGGCCCCCTTGCCTGGGCTGGCACGGCACGCCCGGTGTCCCGTCCGGCCTCCAGCCCCACCCTGGGGGGTCCCTGCAGAGGCACGGGATGGGGGCAGAGAACATCCCCCAGACCTGACCCTCCTCTCCCGGTTTTGGGCAGCCCCCCTGTGGGGCCTCGGGCAGGCCCCAGAACTCCTCCAGGTCCGGTTCCCGATTCTGCTGCACAGAGAGCATCCTCTCTCTTTCCACCAGAGATGTGTGAGACAGAGCCCTACGGCTGTGTGTCCGCCAAAGAGAAAGGCCTGCTGGTTGGGGATTTCAAGAAGCAAGAGGCTGGGAAGATGAGGTCCAGCCAGGAAGCGAGGGATGAGGAAGAGGCAGCCGAGAGGGCCCACAAGTCTGAGGTGCGGGAACAGACCATCCGCGAGCAGCTCCATAGCCGGCTCCACCAGGAGGAGGAGGAGGAGCAGGAGCGGGAGGAGGAGGAGGAGGAGGAGGAGGAGAGGAAGAAGAGGGGGCCCGTGGAACCCTTCGAAGGCCCGTGGAAGCGGCGCCCAGAGGGTGGAGGGCGGCCCCACAAGCGAGTGGCAGAGCAGGCCAGTGACGAGGAAACAGCCCAGTTTGAGGCCGAGGAGAAGGGTGTGCAGGTGCTGGGCGCGGGCCACGGCCTGTGGCAGGGGGCCGAGGCGGGTGGAGGAGAAAGGCACGAGGACTCGCCGCATCACCACCGCCTCCGCCAGCCAGAAGCCGGGCCCAAGCAGGAGGAGAAGGAAGAGGCTTCCGAGAGGGAGGTGAGTGGAGGCCACGGGCAAGCGGGGTAGGCCAAACGGCCCGTGGAATCGACTACCAAATGGGTACCAGTTGGGCCGTACACGGCCACTGTCCACCGCAAATGGACCATGGTGACCGGAACGGACACCAGGACTAGGCAGCGACATCCGAGCAAGGCCCCTGCTTGGCCAAGATGGCTTCCACACCAAGAGTACAGTAACCAAGATGGCCACCAGAATCGCGCGGAGGCGTCCGAGTGAGCCGCCACCGTAGTCAGTAACGCGCAGTCTGGCCACGTGAAAAGTGGCTGCCGTGCTCGGTTCTCTGGACCACAGGTGGACACCACTGCTGGGCCGTGGAAAGAAAGACGTCCTCGTGACTGGCGGTGGCAGCCTAACCGGCCAGCACCTCACAAATGGGTCAGGGCCCCTTTACTAGCCCCACCTGCTGTCGTTGGCCGTGGCGGTCCACGCAGACTGCCCCGCTGGCCACGTCGGCCGGTCTAACTCTTCCACTGCGGTCACCACCGCGGTCCGTGGGGACCAGAGGACCGCTGCCGGCTGCCGGCATGCAAACCGACATGGCCCACATTCATGGGTGACTCCTGAGGGGGGCCTGCCCTTGAAGGTGGGTGTGCTGATCAACCCGTTTCTGATCCTCCCAGGAGCATGACACGGTGCGGCTGGAGCACGTGCGAGATGAGCTAAAGAAGGCAACGGAGCTTCTGGGGGAGGAGATCAGGAGGGAGGGATGACCCCCGACCTCGCGCCCTCCTTCCTGACACACCCTATGGCTTATGACTGTTGACCCCCAAAGCTCGCCTAACACCCCACTCCGTTCCCCAGCCTGCAGGAATGGGGGGACAGGTGTGCCATGCGACCAGGCCCGAGGGGCCGAGTCTGAGCTGGGTAGAGGGGCTGGGCTCCAACCGACTCGGGAAACACCCGGCCACCCATGTAACCCACTCCAACCCTGCCGAGTGAATAAAGCACAAAGAAAACCGCTAGGGCTCGTGTGGCACTTGATGTTAGACAGACGGGGACCCGGGAACGGTCTCTGGTTGTCAGAACTGGGATTTTATTAAATTGGAAATCCTATTAACAATGAGGTCAGACGGGGTCATCAGGGAGAGGTTTCGAGGCTGGGGTGGGAGGTAGCCGGTTTTGGCTGCGGCCACTGTGGACCACGATGTCGTCGTATTCATCCTGGGGACAAAGGGGGCAGGCACAGGGGCTCAGGCGGCTGTCACCCCGCCTGCTGTCCAGCTGCTTCCACCCACCCCGACAGCTGGGTCTTGTCTCGAAGCCCCAGCTCGCCCAGTCATCCTTCAACTTCCCTGCTCTTAGTTTTCCACACACCACGTTCAAGGTCACCTGTGTTCTCCCACCACCACTGCCTGGGCTCCGGCCCCACTGCTCTGCCAGTACTTAGGCAGCCACAGCCACTGGGGTCTCCCTCCTCCGCCCCCTCCCTCTGCCTCTACCCAGATTCCTCGCCACCCCCCCCCAACATCGTCCCTGCCCAGAGTGGAGTCTCTGCCACCTGGGTTCTCCAACGCAACCTCCTCACCGGAGGTCTCTCCCCACTGCCGCCAGGGTTGGAATCAGTGCTTCCCGGAGCCTGAGTTCTCCGACTCCTGCCCTGTGAGATCACTCCCTACGCTGTCAGCCACCATTGCCAACCAGTACCATTACCAGTCACCACGATCGAGGTCTTTTCTCTAACTCTGCCCGAGTTCCACCTCTGCCCTTGCCTTCGGTTCCCCACCACCACTACCCGCGTGCTCCCCACCACCCCTGCCCAGGTCTCCCCGCACAGCTGCCCGACTTCTCGAATCACAGCAGCCCAAGGTCAGTCTCAACGTGCTGCCTAATGTCTCTTCTCCCCCTTCCCGCCTGCCCGTTTACCCTGACCCCCCGGCCGGGCCGCCCGGTCTTGCCCCCCCACTCACGCCCTCGTCCCCGCTGTCACTGTCGCTACTGCTGCTGCAGGGGCCGGGTCTGTCGTCCTCGTCCTCGGGCTCAGCGGCTCCATGTGCACGGAGAAGGCGGGCGAGGATGGGGTTGGGCCGGAGCGTGGCACTACCCAGTGGGGTGCGGCCACCGTACATGCGGGCGGCAGGGTCGGCCCCTGCCCTCAGGAGAAGCTCCAGCACGTCGGCTGCTTGGGCCTCCACTGCCAAGTGCAGGGGGCTCCGGCCGCACGTGGGCTCCTGCGAGGCGCAACAGAGGGGTCAGAGAGGCCCTGCCCTACTCTGGGGGCCAAGCCTCCCTGCCACATCCTCTCCCCAGGGCAGCTCACCGGTTTGTTGAGGTCAGCTCCAGCCTCCCGGAGCAGCCGGACCATCTCTGCATCTTTGTGGATGACGGCCACGTGAAGCGGGGTATGGCCTGTGGACAGGGCGACAGGTGTCGGACGATGGGGGTGAGGGGCCTGGGCCTCAAATGCCAAGGTCCCAGGGGACGGCTTTGTGGCCTGAGGAGACTGAGTTTGGGGTACAGCTCCTGATTTCCTGGGTATGTCAAAGAGGCTTCTGCAGCCCAAATGCCTACGTCTCGGTGGTCTGGAACTTACTGGGGGTGCCAATGCCCGGCTTGTGGCATGTCTGGGGCTTATGGATGAAGAGCCTGGGGGCTTTGGACGGGAGGCCTGGATCTTGGGACCAGGAGACCGAGTCTCTGGTCTTTACTTCACAAAGGGCCTGGACCCCAAATTCCTGGGTCCCGAGTAGTTGAAGGGCCTGCAACCTTAGAAGGTGGAGTGGGTCCTAGACACGGGGTCCTGGGTGATCTCAGTCCCTTTGTGGAAGGGGCTTAGGTCCAGGCAGTCGGGCTTAGAGGTGGGGGAGCCGAGACTCAGATGTCTTTTTTCTCATGAGGCCTGGCTGAGGGCTGTCCTTGAACCCAGTGTCAATCTCTGGGAACCTGGGCCTTGAGTTCCCTCGTCCCGGGCGGGCTGGAACCTGTGGCTGGCGAGAGGGTGGGAGCTGTGCCTTCAGGCTGGGCAAGCTGGACCCAAGAACTGGATCTTAGTGGCTCCAGGCCTGTGGGTGACAGGTCTGGGCCCCACGTGGTCCGGGTGCCGAGTTCCACATGACCAAGTCTCAGTAATCTGGGGCTCGACTGGGGACCGTTCCCAATGCCTGGGCTCCTGAAGCCTCGGTATTATTCCCCAAGGGGCTGGGTCTTGAGTCAGGAGAACCGAGCCCAGGGCCAGGAATTCTCGCTCCGCCTGGGAGCCCGAGCCCTGCCCGGTGCCTGAGAACCCCTCACCCTCATAGTTTTCAGCCTCCAGCTGCAGCTTCCAATCCTCCTCGCTCTCGTCATCTTCCTTCTCCGAGTCGGGGTCGGGGTACGAGGCGACAGGCAGGCGGTCGGCGTCAGAGGTGCGGTCGGGGCCCTGAGCGAGGTAGGTGTTGGGGGCTCCCCTGGCGCACCGGGGACGGGGCTGGAGTAGCACACGGGCGCAGGCGTGTGCCCTCATGCGACAGGCCAGGTGCAGTGCCGTGTGGCCCCCGCGCTCCGCCACACGCAACCCGGCACCCGCCGCGTACAACTTCTCCACTGTGGAGGCCTCCCCCAGGATGGCTGCCAGGTGAAGGGCTGTCTGCGGGAGCAGAGGGCAGGGATCAGGGGGTGCACGGAGAACCCAGTCCCAAGCCCTAAACTGTCCCCGGGGGGCTCACCTGGCCCAGGTCATTCTGTAAGTCCAGATACTCGGTGCCAGCCGCGAAGCCTAGGAGGAAATCCAGGAAGGGCTCATGCTGATGAATCACCGCCAAGTGCAATGCCCTGAAGACAAAAACAGGGAGCAGAGCATAGAAGTCTGGAACCAACTGTCAGGAATCTAGGAGGGTCAGGTCAGTTAAGTCAGCATATTTGTTTAATCAGCGCTTTGGTTTTTAAAAATGTGTTAAGTTTATTTATTTACTTTGAGAGAGAGAGAGAGAAAAAGTGAGAGTGGGGGAAGGGCAGAGAGAGGGAGAGAGAGAGAATCCCAAGCAAGCTTCCGCACTGTGGGCGTGGAGCCCGGTGCGGGGCTCGAACCCACGAACCGCGAGATCATGACCTGAGCTGAAGTCGGATGCTCAACCAACTGAGCCACCCAGGCGCCCCTAATCGGTGTGTATTAAGTAGGACTTCTACTGCCTCCCAAGACGAAATAACAGGGACCAGATTTCCCTCCCGTCTGAATCAATCAAAAAAATCTGACAAACTATGGTATAGGAAGCAACAGTTTTCCAGATACTAGTCCTCATGCAATGAATGACCATGATTCCTAAAGAGGAAACAAAATGAGGTGAGCCCTTCAACTGATTGCCAAGTTTACCGTCTTGAGAGTAGACACCGCACAGAGAGGGGCCTGGCAGGTTGCATACTAGGCAAGAAGGAGTGGAGGCTGGGGAAGGCAGGCAGCTAGAGTCAGAGGACAGAGAACCCAAGAGGAGAGGGCTGAACAGGGAGAGACCCTGGGGGGTCTACAGAGGGGCCTCTCGAGTATTTGGGAGAGTGCTGATTAACGCAGGGGTGTGAAGAAACCATCCAAAAAGATTAGGGAAACATGCCCATCACTCACAGGAGACCAGGAATAATGTCTGTTCCCACCAATCAGACTAGGAAAAACCCAAGGACCTTGGGTAGAATACTCTGGAAGGTTCTTACCTCAGTTGTGGGGAATAATAAGCCCTAGATGAGGGCTGCTCAGGACCCACCCAACAAATCATAAAAGCAAAACCCCAAAGGATCAATCCGCTTACAAGTAGTTGGGTTTTTTTTGTTTTTTTTTTTTAATGTTTATCTACTTTTGAGAGAGAGAGAGACAGACAGGCAGAAGGCAAGTAAGGAAGGGGGGCAGAGAGAGAGAGGGAGACACAGAATCCCAAGCAGGCTCCAGGCTCTAAGCTATCAGTACCGAGCCCGATGTGGGGCTCAAACTCACTAACCGTGAGATCGTGACCTGAGCAGAAGTCAGACACTCAACCAACTAAGCCACCCAGATAGCCCGAATTGCTTACAAGTAGTTTAACTGCATCCCAAAACAACACTCAACAATATTTATAGGAATCCACAACTTGCTGGCCTAACAAGGTAAAATTCACGATAGTTGGCATCTAATCAAAGATTACCAGGTAGGCAAATAAGCAGGAAAACATGATCCATAATGAGAACGATCAATCAGTTGAAATTGACCCAGAAATGACCCAGATGTTAGAACAAAAACATTAAAAGAGTTCATTATAAGTGAATCTCAAACATTCAAAAAGTTAAGTAGAGACATGGATGATTAAAAAAAAAAAAAAAAAAAAGACTCAAACCAAACTCCTAGTGATAAAAACTATAGCATCTGAAATGAAAAATACACTGGATGGGATTAGTAGCAGATTAAACACAGCAGGAAAAAAAGATTAGCAAACTTGAAGACTTCACAATAAGAGCTACTCTTAATGAAACACAAGAGAACATTTTTTTTTAACGTTTATTTATTTTTGAAAGAGAGAGAAAGAGACAGACTGCGAGCAGGTAGGGGTGGAGAGAGACGGAGACACAGAATCCAAAGCCGGCTCCAGGCTCTGAGCTGTTAGCACCGAGCTGGTTGCGGGACTTGAACTCAGAAACTGCGAGATCGTGACCTGAGCCGAAGTCAGACACTTAATTTAATTTTCCAAATCCACAGATCCAAGAAGCTCAGTGACTCCCAAGAACAAGAAATACTGGGAAAAAAAAAAACAAAAAACAAAAAACTATGCAAAGGCCCAACATAAAAGTCCTGTTCAAAACCAATGATGAAAACAAAAATTTCACACGAGCCAGAGACAAAACTACTTTAAGTACAGAAAAATAAAAATAAGGCAAGGGAACACAATGGAGCACCATTTTCAAGTATTCAGACAGTCAACCCAGAATTCTTTAACTCAGCGAAAACGTCTTTCAAACACAAAGACAAAATAATGACGCCGAGAAAACTCATCAGCAGCAGACCCGTATCACCAAAGCAGCATTAAAGGAAATCTGCGAGCAAAAGGAAAATGACATCAGACCACAATACGAACTTACAGAAAAGAATAACGAAAACTGAAAATAGTAACTATGTGGGTCAATATGGAAGATTTTTTTTCTCTTGTTACTGTAAGGCTCTTCAGAAGGTAATTTGGAAAAATAGTTGAGTGTTTAAACAAAAATACTAACAAAGTATGGGGGAGTTTAGGACACACGTGTAAATAGAATGTATGGCAACAATAACGTGGAGGCCAGGAGGGGACAAATGGAAATACATTCTCTTCTGAAGTTCTTTCATCTTTTACCATATGTGATATGACATATAAGCCAAAAAAAGCAGAAGTCAGCAAACTTTTTCTATAAAGGCCAGTTAAAGATTTTAACTGATTTAAAATAAATAAAAAGATTTAACTTTGTGGATCCTACCGTGTCTCTTTTAAACTTTTTTTTTTTTTAACGTTTATTTATTTTTGAGACAGAGAGAGACAGAGCATGAATGGGGGAGGGTCAGAGAGAGAGGGAGACACAGAATCTGAAACAGGCTCCAGGCTCTAAGCTGTCAGCACAGAGCCCGATGCGGGGCTCGAACTCACGGACTGCGAGATCGTGACCTGAGCCGAAGTCGGCCGCTCAACCGACTGAGCCACCCAGGCGCCCCCTACCCTGTCTCTTTTAACCTACTCAGCTCTGCCCTTGTGATACAAAAGCAGCCACTGGCAGTATATAAATGACCCCGCATGACTGTATTCCAACATAACTTTCTTTGTGCAGTCTGAAATGTGAATTTCACGTAACTTTCACTTGCGGCAAACTATTATTCTCTTCTGATTTTTTTCAACCATTGAAAATGTAAAAACCATTCTTAGCTCACAGCCTTACGAAAGCAGATGGCTGGCCAGATTTTGCCTGGAGGCCACAGTTGGCCAACCATTTAAATAACAGAACAAAGAGAAAGTTAGTAAAGCCAGAGGGCCTGGCTGGCTCAGTCAGTAAAGCATGGTTGTGAGTTCTAGGTTGTCAGTTTGAGCCGCACGTTGGGAGTAGAGATTACTTAAAAATTTTAGTCGGTTAAGCATCCGACTTCAGCTCGGGTCATGATCTCATGGCTCTTGGGTTCGAGCCCCGCGTCGGGCACTGTGCTGACAGCTCGGAGCCTGGAGCCTGCTTTGGATTCTGTATCTCCCTCTCTCTCTGCTCCTCCCCTGCTGGCACTCTCTCTGTCTCTGTCTCTCTTTCAAAAATAAATAAACATTAAAAAGTTTTTTAAAAAAAAATAGAGAACACTGCACCCAACAACAGAATATCCATTCTTTTCAAGTGCACACATAATGTTCTCCACCATAAAACAATTCTCAATAAGTTTAAGAGGATTCAAGTCACATAAAGTATGTTCTCAGTCTACAATGGAATTAAATTGAAAAGCAATTAAAAAAAAAAAAAAGGGCACCTGGCTGGCTCAGTCAGAAGATCATGTGACTCCTGATCCTGGGGTCATGAGTTCAAGCCCCGCATGGGGTGTAGAGATTACTTAAATAAATAAAACTTTTAAAAAAATCAATTTAAAAAGGGACATTTGGAAGACCTTCCAAATACCTTGAAACTATATAACATACTTCTAAATAATCCACTGGCCAAAGAAGAAATCAAAAGAGAAATTAGAAAGTATATTGAATTAAATGAAAATGAAAACACAGTATATCAGAATTTGTGAGACTGCTAAAGCAGTACTATGGGAAATTTATAGCATGAAACACCTATATTAGAAAAGAAAGGTCTCAAATGGATAAGCTCAGCTGCCACCTTAAGAAACAAAAAAAAAAAAAAAAAAAAGAAAAAGAACAAATTAAACCCAAAGTAAGCAAAAGAAGGGCAAGAATGAAAGTCAGAACAGAGATCAATGAAATAGAAAGCAAAAATCCAATAAAGAAAATTAATGAAACCTAAGCTGGTTCTTCAAAAAGATCACTATTTCCTGAGTGCGTATTATGGGTCAAGCACTGTTCGGTCACTAAGGACAGAAGAGTGAACACAATGAACAAAACACCCAGTACAATCCGTCACAGGGGCCTTTACAACCATTGTCCCTTCTACATGGAGTCCTCCCCCCCCCCCAAATAATTCACTGGTCTCATTTTCCTGCTTTATTTTTTCCCAAATACCTTACTACCTTGAGACATACCATTTCCCTGCCTTTCTTTTATATTGTTTTTCATTTTTCTGTCTTTCTTCCTTTCCTCTCTCTTTCGCTCATTCTCACTTTGTGTCTTTCTTTCCTTCTCTGACCCTTTCTTTCCTTCTTTCTCCTTTTTTCCCTCCCCGCTTCCTTCCTGTCTTCCTGTCAGTCCATCTGTCCTATCGATATACCCACCCTTGGAACGCAAACTCCACAAGGGTTTAAGCTTTTGTCTGTTTTCTTCACTGCTTTATCACAGCACCTAAAACAGGCCCTGGAACCTGGTAGTGTTCAATAAATATTTCACACGTGAACCCTGCTATAATGGAGCTTACGTTTTCTCTTTGAATGTAAGATTTTAAGATCAGTGCTCAGAAGGTAGAATCTTGGAGTCAAGGCCAAGTATTAATTTTGGAAATCTAAGTCCCAGGCTCATAAAGCAGGAGCTAAGGATCAAAGATCATATTTGGAGGTAGGAGGTCAGGAGGGGGGGCTGTCTGAACTACAGCTCTAACAAAGGTCTCAGGAATAAGGTCAGGAAGATCAATAGAGTTTTGAGATCAATGGATAGGGATGTGGAGCTCTCTATGAACCAGAGTTCAAGAAAGGAAGATCAGAAATTAAGGCGCTAAGATCAAAGTTGGACAGTAAATT
This sequence comes from Panthera uncia, assembly GCF_023721935.1. Classification (NCBI taxonomy): domain Eukaryota; kingdom Metazoa; phylum Chordata; class Mammalia; order Carnivora; family Felidae; genus Panthera; species Panthera uncia. Next base: position 13,933,718 of record NW_026057588.1, read on the forward strand.
GTTTTTACTGAGGTGAGGGCTTGGCGGTTAGGGATCAGAAAGTCAAGCATCACAAGTTAGACTTAGGAGTGAAAGGTTAGGAAGACGGGTTCAGAGACTAATAAGGAATCAGACGTCGGATCCTTGGGCCCGGTTTGGCAGCCTAAGGTTCACTCACGTGTCCCCATCCTCAGTGACGTAGCCGAAGACGAGGGGCGCCCACGACAGACCCGGGCCCAGCTCGGCGCCCAGCCCCGGTCCTCCGGGGGCTGCTGCGTCCGGACCCAGAGAGCCCAGTCCACTGTCGCACCATTCGTCGGCCTCCGCAACTTTCCCCAAGCACGCGACCCCCGCCATAGCCCCCGACGCCTCAGGGGTCCCAGCGGCCGCCCGCCTATAACTAAGCTCTGCCTGAAGTCCTGGCGCTTCCGCCCTGCGGGGAATTCCCCAACACTCCCCCTGACTTATCCAATCAGAGTGAGGTAAAGAGTACGCGCCCCGCCCCCTTACCACACCATGACCAATCAGAGTATTCAGATGGACCGCGACTCTCTACCCATTCCCACATTTTCCGGGCGCCCTTTACCAACATGGCTGCCGGCGCGGAGCCCTCTGGGACTCGTAGTCCTCCTGTCCGCAAGTCTTTCTAACCTAAGAGCCGCTCCCCGGACGTTGTGTGAAAGCCTGTATGCATCCGCGATGGTTGCTGGGAGTTGTAGTTCTCTGCCAGGTCTCTGCCCCTCCTGTTTCCGGTGCCGTCACGGGACAGAGCAGTCGGTGACAGCACCGAGGGCCCCCGCCCCGCGCCCATGGCCGAGCCGGACCGTGAGTCGGGGGCCCCGGTGGGAGGGTCGGGCCGCGCCGGGGCCTGGCTGAGGGCTGCAGGCCCCGGGGCCCGAAAATGGGCATGGTGGGGCTGGAGGTTGGGACTGCATGGCGGAGAGTGGGATTGGGGGTACGGGAGGTCGTTGCCAAGTGATCCATCCTGCTAGATTGTTGGGTTTCTGGGTCGCGAGATTTTGAGGGTCCGTTTGCCACGTCCCCCAAGTTACTAACGATCGCCTGTTTCTCGCACCTTGGTTGCTGGGGACCCTCGTTGCTAAGGATTTAGATTGCCGCAGACCCGGTTGCTGAGGGTACCTGGTTGTTAGGGGGAACTGTAGGATGCTAGGGGACCCCTGGCGTCCCTTCCTATCTCTTCCCTCTAGTTCCTGCGTCCCCCCTAAACATACCATCCCCACTGCACCTCCCTTTCTAAATTCGTCTCTAGTCAGAGTATCTCTTCTTATCTCTTGTCTTCCTTTTTAAACTTCCCTCTGTTTGTAAACCTAACCCTCCCTGGATTCGCGCGCGCTCACACACACACACACACACACACACTCACTCACTCACTATTTCCTTCCTCACTTCTCCTAAGTCCTCATCCTGCCCTGTATGCCTTACTTTCTCCTCCCTCTCCTAAACCTTCCTGCCCCAGGCTCTTTGTCCCTCACTAACCACCTCTCCTGCCAGTACTGTCCACTGTAATATCTGCTTCCCCCTCCATCCCTTCCCTCCCTCTGCTCCATTTTTGCCACCTCTTCCCACCCCAGTATAATTAGGTTGGTGGGTCTTCTTGCCCCCTGCCCTTGTGCTTTGAAGCCCTTCATTCCCCCTTAACTGTGCCCCGCACTGTAACCACGTCTGCTCCCCCTCCTCCCCCAGCCTCTGACCCTCTGGAGACCCAGGCAGGGAAGGTGCAGGAGGCTCAGGTGAGATTTGGGGAAGGGTGGAGGGAAGGAGAGAGATGCACTTGTTCCCGCACCCCACACTGGGGGGGGGTGGTGGCAGAGGGGAGACAGTTACCCCAGGGCCCTCAGCTCACTGCCCCAGTCCCTTGCCCCAACTCCCGGTTCAGCCTCCTGGGGAATGGTGGATTCTGGGAATTGTCAGAGAGGGGTGTGCCCCCTTAACTCCAGGCCTGCCCTCCCAAACTTTTCTCTTTCCTTGCCCCCTACCCCTGTCCTTTCTGAACTTCATTTATGCTGGGCATGGAAGAGACAGATACCCAGTTTGATCACAGAACTCACAGATCTCATGGACAAGTGACTAGAAAATGACCCTACAGGGTGATTCTGAAAGTAGCTCAAGGAAGAGTAAACTTCGTGGGGCCACAGGGATTCCAGCCAGTCCCTTCCCAGGAGGAATCCACAGGCTGGGCTAGGAGTCAGACTGAGATACAGACACATCACAGTGAGCGAAGAGTGACTTAGAATTTTCTTAGGCAGAGTGAGAAATGGCACTCCACGCAGAGGATACAGCTTGTGCAAAGACTGGGGGACACGAAGTGTGTAATGTGGTCAGCAGTCAGGTGGCTGGGAGTGGTTAGCTTGTTATATTCGAGGTTAGCATTTATTGAGTCCTTATTCCAGCCAGGTACTCTGCTCAGGGCTCTGTGTACATCATCTCATGTCGTCTTCCCAGAATCCCTGGGGGGAGCAAGACCTATTGTGGCCATTTTACAGATGAGGAGTCCGAGGCAGAGCTGTTAAGCGACTTGTCCTCTGTCCCCCAGCTAGAAGAGCAGGGACTGCTTTGCAACCTACAGCACCCGGCACATTGCCTTCTGGACACCTCAGGGAGAGGTAGACAGGACACCTCACAGAGGCTTGAAGGCCCCACCAGCACCTCCGGCTCCCGCTTAGGCCAAGTGGCTCCCACACGCGGGGCAGGGCCCTCGAGTCCTTCCACAGAGCCTCACTGTCCGCTGCTGAAAGAATGCCAGGCCACCCACAGACGCGAGATCACTGTTCAGATGTAGGGCAGCGCCGAAGCTGGAATGCTTAAAGCCCCTGACAGATGCGGGGCAGGGCCACGCTGAGGGGGTAAAAGCCTCCTGCCAGGCCAGGGCTTCTCCCTCGCCTGGCTCCTAGGGCTCAACCACTGTCACAGCAAAAGGTTTAATGTTCAAAAGGGATCCTCAGTCCCAGAAAGAGAGATCCGAGGATGTAAATTGCAGCATTGTCTGTGACAGGCCAAAAACTGGAAACAGCCCAAATGCCTGTCAGCAGACGGGTTAAATGAAGTATAGTGCGTCCTTACAATGCAACACTATGTAGCTTTTTTAAAGGAGGAGCTGGATCTATAATATATTGTTCTGCGGAAACCGCGAGGTGCAGCATCGTACTATGGTAGGACCCATTTCTGGAAAAATAGTGAGTTTTATAGGCAGAGAAAAAAATCTAGAGCGATTGCCATTCTGCTGTTAATAGTGGTTATATTGACCCGGGGTGGGTGAGGGAACTCGAGGCAAGCGCCTCAAGTCGTACATTGTCTAATGGCCAGAGTTTTTGCAAAGCTTATGTAATCTTAGAAAGCGATAATAATAATAAAAAAAAATGTAAATACGTTTGGAAGGGCAGTTCCTATTCAAAAAGGCTTGGAACCAGAGCAGAGAATGATGGGGGAGGGGCTGGTCGGAGGGGTTTTAAGCAGGAGAATGGGTTGGTCAGAACTGTGGTTTTTGCGAGGTCCATTGCAGGACCCAGCCCTGCGCACAGCAGGTATCCGTTCGTTCAGTGGTGGATGGTTCTGGAGCAACTGCCAGGGGCCAGACCCTGTTGTTGGTTGGTGCTGGGCATCCGGCGGCGAACACGAAAAGTCCCTGCCATCTTGGAGCTGACATCATGTCAGACTCCATACGCGGGGGTGATTGGACGGTTAGACTGGAGAAGCCAGCAAGAGGGGCCCTTGGAGCCGAGGGGGTGGTGGCCTGACACAGCCAGGCCATCACCCCGAGGGCCGTCGAGTAGATCGGAGGTGAAGGCTGAGGCTGGGAGCTCAGGGAGGAGGCCAGGACAGGGACCCCGGAGGGGGAACAGGCTGGACCCAGGTGGAGCCCTGGGCAGGGAGACGCATCATGGCAGGAGGGCAGGAGAAGGAAACAAAGACTCGGGGACAGAAGCCACACTGAGCTAGGACCTAGGAGGAAGAGCAGGTTCAGGAGAGATGCTAAGGCCAGTTTGGAACACGGTGGGAAAGAGAGGGCAGGGGTCACTTCGGGGGAGGCATCCAGGAGGCTGCGGGAACCCCGTATCCGGGGACAAAGAGGTAGCATCATCAATGCCCGGGCCAAGGCCATGAGGCAGCTAGCCCAGGAAAGGTGGAGAGAGGAAGTAGGGAAGGCCCAGGACAGAGTCTCAGACCCGCCATCTGGGGGCCTGATCGAGGGGAGGAGTATACAACGAGATGGATGTGTCGGAAAGGCGGTGTCCGGGGCTTCGAGCAGGAGAGTCCAGGGCCCCAGGGTGAGGACCGAGGCGTCTCCACTGGCATCATTCACAGGAGAGACCGGAGTGAGGGGGGCTGCAGGGGCGCCGGAACCCCGCCGGCTGCTGCTTGGAGCACCTGTCGTAGGTTAACCACTTCATCTCAGGTGGCCCTCCGAGGCAGTGCCCTCCGAGCTCCATTCCCGAGATACAGAGCGTCAGGCTCAGAACAGCCGAGAACGCACAGGCCGCTGCGCGCTCCTCGGGAGTAGCAGGACCAGGTTTCCAGCCCAGGCAGCCCACCCCAGAGCCCGCACGCCGGGGCCCCCCCCCCCCCCCCCCCCCCCCCCCCCCCGCACCTCACTTCCTCGGGCCCACTCCCAGCCGGAGGCCTTTCCCCCAGACCCAGGTGCCACCCTCCCCTCTCCTCCCTCCCTCACCCCACTTCTGGGGCCTGCTCACCCCACCCCCACCCCTTCCAGGACTCAGATTCAGACACTGAGGGAGGAGCGGCTGGCGGAGAGGCCGAGAGTGAGTATCTTCCCCGGGAACAGGGTCCCGGGGGAGCCGCCTCGGGCAGGGATCCCATTTCTGCCCCTCGCCGCCACCGAAGGTGACGTTCAAAGTATGTCATAATGGGTGCGGAGCCAGCGCCCGAGGTCCCTGGTTGCGGGAGGGTGGGTGGGGGATCCCGGGGCGGGGCCCCTGAGCACCCGGACCGAACGCCCACCCTGCTGTTCTCTCTCTGCTTTTTGGCCAGTGGACTTCCTGCGGCATTTCTTCTCCCAGACGCTGGGCCTGGGCACCCAGAAGGAGCGGCTGCTGGACGAGCTGACCCTGGAAGGGGTGACCCGCTACATGCAGAGCGAGCGCTGTAAGACCCGGGCCTGCTTTGCCCCTGACTTGCTTTTGCCCCGGCCACTTGAGCCATTCGCCATTCACACCTTTTGTTGGCAAGTAACACGAGGAGCCCAACGCACACGGCTTATTACACCGGGAAGAGGGTGCCGCCCCTCTCACTAAAACCCAGCACTGAGCACTGCTGGATTCAGAGGCTTCCATGATGTCAGAAACCTTAATAACCCCGTCCGGGGTTCATGTTGAGGTAGAGGTGGCACCTGGCAGTCCCGAAGGCCAGGACTAGCCCCTCCCACCGAAGAGGGCATCTTTCTTCCAGTGGTTCGAGCAAAATGGTTCAGGCCAAAGAGCAGAGAGTGGCTCCTGTTGGGGCCACGTTGGGTCAGACTCCTATCCCAAAACCCATCTCCGTGTCTCTGATTGGCCAGACCCGGGTCACACATCCATTGCTGATCGGCCGGGCCTGTTTGATAGAATGAAGGTGATGCCAACAGGAATACCTCGTAGGGTCCTTAGGGTGCCATAAATCAACAGAGATGGAAATGCCTGGAAGAGGGCCCGGAACAGAGCAAGATCCGCGGACCCTATGACAAGTATTACAGGAAGCGTGTTTCAGGGCTGGTACGTGGGTGCCTCTCTACCAGGTCACCGTGTCAGTGTCATTTATATTTCTCGCAAGTTGAGGTCACCAGAGTCTGGGAAACCGGGCCCTCGGCAGTCCTCAACTAGAACAATCGACCCTTTGAGGGTCCTGAACAGCCTTTTGTTGGGGACGTCTTCTCCCGTTTCCCTGTCCTCGGGCTGCTGCCTGCTCCCTGCTCAGGCATCCAGGCTTCGTGCCCTGAGCCTCCCTCTCCCGGGGCAGGCCGGCCAGCCGTCTGCAGGGCTCCTCCTGGCCAGGGTGCGCCCCGTAGAGAACACAGGCAATGGCCACAAAGCTTTTGTTCCTTCCGTCCTCCTGCACCTGGGTTTTAGGACAGTTGTCTCTAAGGCCGCCTACGAGGGGCAACAGTGAAGGACAGCAGTTAACCGAGCCCTCACCATATGCCAGCAACTGAGCTAAGCACTTGATAGGCGCCCTGTCATTTGATCTTCACATTGTACCTGTGAGGTCATCACAAGGGTGATCTGGACAGAGCAGGAAGCAGAGGCCCAGAGAGGCCGTGACTGGCTGCAGGGTCACACAGCTGGCAAGAGGCAGTCAGGACTCGACCCCAGGCCCCCTGAATCCAGACCACGTGCTCCCTCCCGTGTGGCCCCAGCTGGCCCCAGCTGTGCCTGGCCCGAGGGCATCCCGGAGCGGAGGGCCTCGTCACCCTTGCCATCCTCTTTTGCACAGGACACGCCAGAGGTAGCCGGTTCAGGGGCCTCACACTTGTGTCTGTCCATCAGCGATGGGCAGGTGCCAGGGTACCGCGTGGCAGGGCTGTCTGCCGGCCAGCAGCTGACGAGGCGATAGGACTATTTCTGCACAGCCCCGAGGATTTTTTGAAATGATTCAGCTCCTACCGTGTCTTCCCGTTTTCTTTTCTTTTGTTTTTATCATTTTTTTGAGTTTATTTATTTATTTTGAGAGGGGGAGGAGCAGAGAGAGAATGAGAGAGAGAGAGAGAGAGAGAGAGAGAGAGAGAGAGAGAAAATCCCAAGCAGGCTCCACGCTGTCAGCACAGAGCCCAATGCGGGGCTTGATCTCACGAACAGTGGAGATCGTGACCTGAACCGAGATCAAGAGTCGGGCGCTCAACTGACTGAGCCGCCCAGGCCCCCCTTCCTATCTTCTTTTCTGAAAGCTGGGGAAAATGGCGGAACAAAGTGCCTACATGTGTACAAATCCTGGGTCTCACGAAGTACAATTGACTCAAAAGAATAACAGCAGACACGTATATAGTGTTTGCTCAGTGCCGGGCACTGATCTAAGCTTTACATGAACGGATTCATTCTCTCGACGGCCCCGTGAAGGCAGTACTGTAAGGATGCCCAATTTACAGAGCAGGAAGCTGAAGCCCAGAGGGGAGATCTGAACTGAGACACCTCCCTCCTCACCGGTGAGCAGGAAAGAATGTGTATGATATGCTAGAAATAGATGGTCATCCAAGACTGTGTCCAAACGGTGAGGCGTGGGGGCGCCGGGGTGGCTCAGTTCGTTAAGTGTCCCAACTTCGGCTCAGGTCATGAACTCACGGTTCGCGGGTTGGAGCCCCCGCATCGGGCTCTGTGCAGACAGCTCAGAGCCTGGAGCCTGCTTCGGATTCTGTGTCTCCCTCGCTCTCTGCCCCTCCCCCGCTTGTGTTTTCTCTTTCTCAAAAACAAACAAACAGTTAAGGGGGAAGAAAAGGTGAGGTGTGGCCAGAGGTTTTTTTTACAATAAGCTGTAGCTCTTCGCCAGGACACCTGTGCCCCCCAGCCTTCTCACTAAGATCTCGTGCGCTTTCTCTAGAACTAGTCAGAAGGAGAAACTTCCCTCCGAGTGGCCTTTTCTCGAATCTAAGTTGGCATAATGTCAACCCGTAGACTCCTTGTCCCCATGCCGGCTCTTCCTTCAGTTGACTGTGTGACCCTTGCTCTCCCCTGGTTTCCTCATCTGTATAATGGGCGCGTTAACTCCCCCTGCCTCGAGGTGATTGGGAAGGCCATCCACGCATCTGAAACGTTGGCCCCAGGGCCTGGCACTGAGTGAACAGTCTTGGGGGCTAGGACGTTGTCGTTGGGGGGCTGAGCACACTGTCACATGATGCATAAACTCCTTTCCTCCAGGTCGCAGGGTCATCTGTTTGGTGGGAGCTGGGATCTCCACGTGTAAGTGCCTCCCTTCCCCCAGTAGCCATCCCCACGTTGGGGGCCCCCCCTTTCAGAGGCTGGGGGGGAGCCACGTCTGGGCCCTTGACAGAGGAGGATGTGGTATAGATGGGGCCGAGGTCCCTGACCCATCGCTCCCCGCCCCTCCTCCCCCAGCCGCGGGCATCCCTGACTTCCGCTCCCCATCCACGGGCCTCTACGCCAACCTGGAGAAATACCGTCTTCCCTACCCGGAGGCCATCTTTGAGATTGGCTACTTCAAGGTGTGTGTTGCCCGGGGAGGAACGTCTGTAATGGTGGGGGGAAGGGATCCCCTGACCGCAGGGCTCAGCTCACCGTCAGGATTCCGGTTCTCTCTCCCACAGAAACATCCAGAGCCCTTCTTTGCTCTTGCCAAGGAACTCTACCCTGGACAGTTCAAGGTGAGCTCTCTTTTCCCTGGTGGACAGGAAAGCGTGAGGGAACAGCAAGGCATGGGAAGGCTTCCCCTGGGGCCTCTCAGACAAATGTCGCATGGCTCTAGGCTGCCTGGGTCCAACTCCTGGTCGCTCACTTCCTGCCCTTGTGACCTTGAGCCTCAGTTTTCTCATCTGTAAAACGAAGCTGATGAGAGCCCATGAAACCTCTTGGAAGGCTTACCTGAATTAACAGTACACGTAAGACCCCAGACGGGAGCCAGGCCGATTGTGTACGGATCCCAACTCTGCACCTGTGCGATCTTGCAAGCTGTGCCTCAGTTTCCTCGTCTGTGAAATGGGGCTGGTGCCGGTCCGTGCCCCCCCCCCCCCCCCCCCCCCAGACCAACGTGTGATGGTTCCATGAGGTAAAACAGCCAGAGCGCCTAGAACAGTTCCTGGCTCATGCCGAACGTGCTGTGTCATTATCACGATGTTCCCATTGCTCCCCCGCAGCCGACCGTCTGTCACTACTTCATCCGCCTGCTGAAGGAGAAAGGGCTGCTTCTGCGCTGCTACACGCAGGTAGGCGGCCGCGGGCGTCCCTGGGAGGAGGGCTGGCCGGGTGGTCCTGGAGCCTCAGTGCCCCGCCCCCTGGCCCGCAGTGCGTCCCTTAGCCCCTCTCAGCCTCGGTTTCCCCTTCTGTGAAGCAGAGGCCAGGACAGCTTCACCCTTCGGGTCCGTGGTGGCGCGACAGCGAGCTCCTCTGGGAGCCATCCCGTGCGTAGTGAGACAGGACCTCACGTCTGGGGGCTGCCACGGGCACTGTAGATCTCGTGTTTGGTTAGGGGTTTCCGCACCCGGCCGAGCAGTGACTCGGTCTAACCGGATCTGTGCATTATGACCGTTTTCCACCTGCTGGACACGGAGCCGTTAGGAAGGGGCACCTTTAAATAATGTGCCCTAAGGCGTTGTACGTGCCACGGGCCATGGCTCACGCGTGTCAGGTGCTTAGCCGAGGCCTCGCCCTGGGGTTCTCTGGCAAGGACGGCTCACCTTGTTGGCTTCTGGACTAGTCAGCAAGATGTTCTGGGGGTCTCGCACCCCTAACGGTAAAAACTGCGCCCCTACCTTCGTTTTATGAATACGTGTTTTACGAGTGCCTGTGAATACGCATTGAAGTTACTCGATGTGAGGCGCCTGGGTGGCTCAGGCGGGTAAGCATCCGACTTTGGCTTAGGTCATGATCTCCCGGCTCGTGGGGTTGAGCCCTGCGTCCAGCCCTGCGTCGGGCTCGGGTCTGAGGCCTGCTTTAGATTCTGTGTCTCCCTCTCTCTCTGTCCCTCCCCGGTCTGCTTTCCCTCCGTCTCTCTCTTTCAAAAATAAAGACATTAAAACAATTATTTTTAATACATTACGTAATGTAGCAGTGATATCACGCTCTACGTGAGACCTCAGAACCCAAAATTATAAAAGAGAGAATACGTGAGCATGAAAGGGAGTCCTGATACTTCTCCCCGCACCTGGCTGCGTGGAGCCTGCAGCCCGCGAGGCTGCCACCAGGGGGAGGATGAATTTTTAAGTCCAGATTTCTCAGATGGGGTCAGGCGCTCCTGCCTAGCTGCCCAGGGCTGGTGGTGGCAGCCGGGGAAGGGACAGCCGCCTCCTTCCAGGAGGACACCACCACCCCCCCCAACTCCCCTGGCTCAGCAAAAACCCGACCTCTCTTCCCAGAGTCAGTTTTATCCACGGGACGTGGCTCACACATGATACAAAACGCTCACTCGAAGCCCAGTGCCTTCCGGGCACGATTTCCTGAAATCTGCAGCACGGCCCTCGTAGTCCTCTTCCGCCACGAGTGTTTACAGAGCGCAGGCCCCGTGCCAGGCCCTGCTGGCAGCGACATCCCCGCGCCCCCAGAGCTGCTTATCTCATGTGGGGAGAGAGACACTGGGCAAGATGGATAAGGAGGACATCTTGTCAACAAGGTGTCAGGGAAGGCCTCACTGAGAAGGGGCCATTTAGACAAAGACCTGGAGGGGAGAGTGTGTTCCAGCCGAAGGGAACAGCCAGGGCAAAGGTCCTGAGGTGAGACCGTATTCGGCGTGTCCGAGACGCTGGATCTGAATGAGCAGAGAGGACGGCAGTAGAGAATGGAGGAGGCGAGCTCAGTGAGGTGACAGGGACAGACCGCGGGGGATCTTGGGGCCGCAGGAAGGGCTTTGTCCTTTACGCCGCTGAGTAGGACGGTGCCGCAGGACAGGGGACGTGACCTGAGCCAGGAGTCCCTCCGGCTGCATATAGGGGACAGACCAGGGAGGAAGCTGCTGCGACGGTCCAAGCAGGAGAATATGGAGGCTGGCCCAGGGTGGGGGCCAAGGAGGGGAGAAGTGTGCGGGTTACCAATCTGTTTTGAAGGTGGAGCCGGCAGGCCGCCCTGAGCGCTCACTGCCCGGCTGTGCCTGAGGCAGAACCCCGTGAGCCCTCCCTGGGAAGCAAGCGGACTGCAGGCTGTGTGTGCGTGGAAACCGGCATAAATCCGTGCCGGGGTCCGGGGGAAGGCGCAGGCGGTTCTCCCCTACTCGCGGTATTTCGTGCACGGATTTGACTGCACCTGCCGCTCCAGAAGGGCCTATTACAGAAAACAGATAAACGTGGAGAACCGTGTTCCCCTCTCATGTGTCACGAAACCGTTCTTTGCCTTTCACACTTGTCACCCTCTCCGTCAACCTCGGCCGCTTTTTGAGTCACTGACCCAGTTTTCTGGAACACATTGTCTTCACTTCTTTCTGAATTGCGATGACACAGTGTTTTTGGAGCTCCGCATGACGCTATTTTTATCTCAAGATACAAGGATCCGTTCAAACATGAGAACGCTCGCCCTGTTGGCTCAAGCCACTGTGAGCGCCACAGCAAGGCAGCTTCTGGTCCTTTAAATATATACGTGGCACCTACACTCCACACAGGGCTTGTACTTGGCTTTCTTTAGCTTCTTGTGTGGAAGACCCTTCCATAGCTACTTCTTTCTTTTCTTTTCTTTTCTTTTCTTTTCTTTTCTTTTCTTTTCTTTTCTTTCTCTTTCTTTCTTTCTTTCTTTCTCTTCCTTTCTTTTTCTTCCTTCCTTTCTTTTTCTCCCTTCCTTTCTTTTTCTCTGTTTGTTTCTCTCTTTCTTTCTTTCTTTCAATTTTATTTTTAAGTAATCTCTACACCCAGCGTGAGAACTCGAACTCACAACCCCGAGATCAAGACTTGCACGCTCCACCAGCTGAGCCAGCCAGGCGCCCCAGCTTTTTCAAAGCTGCCATTGCCTTCGTGTCCATCAGGCGGGACACGGTGTTTTGAAACAAAAAGTGAGCCAAGGTCTAAAAAGCAAGAGATTCCAGATGAAAATCCAGACTTCAGAGGCGCCTGCGTGGCTCAGTCGGTTAAGCGTCCGACTTCGGCTCGGGTCACGATCTCACGGTTCGTGGGTTCGAGCCCCGTGTCGGGCTCTACGCTGGCAGTGTGGAGCCTGCTTGGGATTCTCTCTCTCCCTCTCTCTGCCCCTCCCCTGCTCCCTCTCTCTCTCTCAAAAAAAAAAAAAAAAATCCATACATAGGCAAACAAATAGACACATTCATATATAGTTTTCCCATAGCCTTTGTTCTTCTGTGCCTTTTAACATCTTGGAGAGATCATTTGAATATCGGAACATACAGGTCAGCCTCATTGTTTTCTTGTTTGTGGTTTCTCTATCAAAAGTGGCCTGAGAGAATAACAGAGGCATTTAAGTAGTTCTTTTACAGGCCCTTTATTTCTTTGCACGCACACTGCTGGCTCACGAGCGAGCGAGGCAGTAGACTGAGTCAAGTAACAAAGGCAAAACTAATGCAGGGGAGGGGACAGGCTGCAGAGAGTCTGGGAACAGTGGCTCTTGTCTGTGCATTTGGGGAACAGGCTGATCGCTGGCAGGGAGCAGAGAGAGCGGCTGGGGCCGTCTGCCCTTGAAAGAGAATCCTCTTGGCTGCTCGCGGAGTCTCAGCTGCGGGCCGCACGTGACCGGCCGTCTCTGTGTGGCGTCTGCGGGTGTGCTGTGTCACCACCTGCCTCTACAGCATTCCTCGCGGGCAAACAAAAGCTGCTCCCAAGGGGCTGCGTGCTCGAAGCAAAATGAGAGCACATATGTCTCTGTGGAAGAGAAGAATAGCCTTGCTTGATCTGACACGGAGAATACCTGTGTCTTAAAAGAACGCAAGTTAATATGACATCTCCGAAACAGCCCCCGGCGAGAAAGCCGACTGCTAAGTAGGAAGACAGTGATGGCAAAGAACCAAATAAACCCTCCTGATTCCTTTATCTATGTTGCTGCTTGGCCAGGCCTGCCACATACAGCTGTGCAGGTTGCGCACTGCACCAGGATGCCACATCTGAGGGGGCTCTATTTACAACGGAGGCATTGTAGGTTTGTACCTTAGTTTCGACAAATTTCTGGCAGGTGGCACTAACGCTGTGCGGCCCTGACGAAACAAATTTCCGGAAAGACGTTAGGAGAGGTGTCTGAGTGTGCAGAAGAACCCCATGCGGGCTGACGGTGGCCGTGGGCCTGGGCTCACAGACAGAGGAGTTTGGGCCCCACCTTGAGTCATCTGCGACTTCCACACTTTCAGTGGCACTACCGGGGCGGCCGGAGGAGTTTTACAGGCACACCCCGCCCCTTGCAGGCTCCTCCTGGCAACGCCCCGCTCCGCCTGCTGCCCCGGAGGGATGTGTCTCCTTGCTGAGCCTCTTCCCGCTGCCTCCTCTCCCTGCAGAACATAGACACCCTGGAGCGGGTGGCGGGGCTGGAGCCCGAGGACCTGGTGGAGGCCCACGGCACCTTCTACACGTCACACTGCACCAGCGCCCTCTGCCGACGGGAGTACACGCTAAGCTGGATGAAAGGTGAGGCGCCCCGGGCTCTCCTCGAGGGCAGGCCCCCTGCCGAGCAGCCACCGACGGGGCCTCCACGCCCCCCGCCCCCCGGGCACCCGTTCTGTCCTGCTCTGTGGCTCTTCTTAGCAGGCAGTGGCCGCCCCCCAAAGATGGGAGGGGGCAGCGGGGTTTCATCGCTCCCAGCGCCAGCTCACAGCAGGCTATAACGGAAGCAAGCTCCGGACCGAATTCAGCCACCCGCACAGATGCGCGTTGGCACAGAGGCCACCAGTTGGTCTGTTCTCTGCGGTCATGACACCCTCGCCCTTTGCCCTTTGAGGGGCTCTGATCTGACCGTACACGAGGGGCTCCTGGAGGCAAACGCAGCTGCATTCTGCAAAGAGCAGAACCGTCTGGTAGAACTTTCTGAGAGTGGGAGGAGGGAAATATTCCCGATCTGCGCTCTCCAGTATGGCAGCCAAGGTGACCAGGGAACTGAATTTTTCACCTTTCTTGTCGTTTTTATGAGTTGAGACTTTAAAAGCCAGGGCCGCGACCACCACGTTTGGACAGCCCTGTGCTAGAGGCACGGGATCCGATAGCCCGTGAGTCGGATTCGGGCAAGCAGATTCCATGGAGTGTGAGGCTCCGTCAGGGATGAAGGCAGAGGGCTGGCCCTAGAGGCGCAGGCTACGAGGCTTGCTAAAGTCTGAGTCCCTGTTCGTGGAAGGGCAGCGTGTCAAAAAAAAAAAAAAAAAGGGGGGGGGGGGGGCGGCAAAAAATTCGGCCGGTCCACATTTCTCGAATGCCAGTGAGAGCCTTTGCCTGACATCCATTGTGCGGCTGAGAAGTCACGCATTTCACCCAGGGAAAGCCATTTGTGACACTCTTTATGCTGGTTTCACAAAGCCCCTGGTGTCTGTGTGAGACGGGACAGCTGCAGCATTTGTAGCGGGACCTCCGGAGTGTGGCCTTTCTGCTAAAACGCCAGCTGACCACCCCCGGGGCGACGATTCTTGAATAGCTCTGGCGCGCGGGGGGGGGGGGGGGGGGGGG
>NW_026057588.1:13948038-14025676 GCF_023721935.1 Panthera uncia
GGGGGGGGGGGGGGGGGGGGGGGGGGGGGGGGGGGGGGGACGCACGCGACCCCGTCCCGTGTCACTGGCGGCAGTGGCCCACGCGCCGCCCGCACAATCTCCTGCTGTCAGTGCCGACATCCCTCAGAAAATGACAGGCAGTAAAACAGTGCTCTGTCAATACGTGTCGAAGGAAGGAACCAAGAGTGGGACAAATCAGCTAGGGCTCTGTGGATTGCCTGTGACAGCGTGTCCCAGCGCGTCCCAGCGTCCTTAATCAATAAGCAGTAAGGAGCGTGGTTGTCATAAGGCTGGTGTGTGTGTGTGTGTGTGTGTGTGTGTGTGTGTGTGTGTGGAGGTGGCTGTCACAGAGCCAGGGGACAGGAAGCAGCTGGGCCTAAGGAAGTGTGCCCACCCCAGGGTCATCTGCATATTCCTGCCTCTCTGGCACCAGGCCTGGGATGCACTAGGCCTCTCACCCAGGAGAAAATAGGGCTCCCCTCCCAGACCCACCCGGAGAGCTTTTTCGCCCAGGTGGGGGTGGGAGGGATCCTTTGCCCCTTCTGAGGACAGGTTTCTGCTCGTTCATCTGTTCTTGTGTTTATTCTTAATTCAATAGCTGTAGCCTGGTGCCGGGAGACACCCCGGGAATCCTGGGGTTGGGGGAGGGGGGGCGGCTCTCTAAGAGGGGAGCAGGGCAGACACCCCGGAGGCCCCCCAGGGTCTGGGGCGTGTGTGCTGACCACGAAGGAGGCGGGCAGGCTGCAGCCCCACACCCCGGGGCCCGGAGTGGCTCACGTCGTCCTCTCCCTTCCCCTTCCCCACGCCCAGAGAAGATCTTCTCCGAGGTGACTCCCAAGTGTGAGAAATGTCACAGCGTGGTGAAGCCTGGTGAGACCGGCCCCCCCCCCGCCCCCACCACGAGCCCCGTCCACCCCACCCCTGGCCACCCTCTGTCCCTGACCAGTGCCCTGAATCTGCCCCCACGGAGAAGGGGTTCCATAGCTCCTGCCCCCGCTGCCCTTGGGTCTGCCTCCTGCTCCTGCCTGTTCTCTCTCTCTCTCTCTCTCTCTCTCTCTCTCTCTCCCTCTCCATGTGACTGTCTCTGCCTCCCATTTCACCTTCTCTTTCTGTGTCTGTGTCTGTGTGTCCATCCAACTCTGCCTCAGACATCGTGTTCTTCGGTGAGAACCTCCCGGCGAGGTTCTTCTCCTGCATGCAGTCAGTAAGTGCCCCATCCCCCGCCCGCCCCACGCTCCCCACTCCCCCGAAACAGGGGCAGCCGGGCGTTCCCCGGGGGCAGGTGGCTTCCCCAACTAGCTGCGGGTGGGAAGCGGGGGGGGGCGGCGCAGCCTCAGTCGGGTGGGCCCTCAGGCCCCCCCCCCCCCCCCCCCCCCCCCCCCCCGCTTCGTAGGACTTCCTGAAGGTGGACCTTCTCCTCATCATGGGCACCTCGCTGCAGGTGCAGCCCTTTGCATCCCTCATCGGCAAGTAGGTTGGGAGTGGGGACCGCGGGGGGGCCTCTGGGGAGGAGGGGGGGAGCCGGGACAGGTCCTTACCACTCGGCTCGCCACCCCCCAGGGCACCCCTGTCTACCCCACGCCTGCTCATCAACAAGGAGAAGACCGGGCAGGTGAGTTGGCTCTTATCGGAGCCCCCCCCCTCCCCTCCCCCTCCCCACCCGGGTCCCACTTTCCCTTTCGCTGCCTTCCTGGAGACCTGGGACCCCTCAGCTCAGGCCAGGGATTCCGGAACCCGGAGGGTCAGAGGCCAGGCCACCTCGACTCGGAGATTCTACAGGCCCCTGGGTCGCTCGGGACTCTTCTGAACCAAGTGACAGACCCCAACTCAGAGCAACCCGAGCCAGAACAGGAGCTCTGTGCCTCCTGCAAGTGAAGAGTCAGGGCGAGTTGGTCGGGAGGTGCCCCCTCCCTCTTTTGGCTCTTTTCCTGAGGTGGCCTCCCTCCCTCATCCCTGGGGAGGGCTGCTTCCTCCAACAGGCCAAACGTGCCATGTGCCAGATGCTGTCCTAAGCACTTTCCTTTTTGTATTTATTTTTATCTTTAAAAATTTTATCTTGGGGCGCCTGGGTGGCCCAGTCAGTTATGCGTCCGACTTCGGCTCAGGTCATGATCTCACGGTTTGTGAGTTCGAGCCCTGCGTCGGGCTCTGTGCTGACAGCTCGGAGCCCGGAGCCTGCTTTGGATTCTGTGTCTCCCTCTCTCTGCCCCTCCCCTACTCACACTCTGTCTTTCTCTGTCTCTCAAAAGTAAATAAATGTGAAAAAAAATTTTTTTTAAATTTTTATCTTAAGCCGGCTCCACACCCAACATGGGGCTTGAACTCATGACCCTGAGATTAAGAGTCGTGTGCTCTAGGGGCGCCTGGGTGGCTCAGTCGGTTAAGCGTCCGACTTCAGCTCAGGTCATGATCTCACGGTTCCTGGGTTTGAGCCCCACGTCCGGCTCTATGCTGACAGCTCAGAGCCTGGAGCCTGTTTCAGATTCTGTGCCTCCCTCTCTCCCTGCCGCCCCCCTGCTTGTGCTCTATCTCTCCTTCAAAAATAAATAAACATCAAAAAATAAAAGACAGTGGCGTGCTCTACCGACTGAGCCAGCCAGACGCCCCCTAAGTACTTTCTAAGTATTAACCCGCCGACGGTCCAGGGCTAGGAGTGGTTTGGTAGTTGCCCCTACTCTACAGATAAGGAAACTGAGGTTCAGAGAGGCCAAGTCACTTGAACAAAGTCACAGAGCAGGGAACAAACTCAGGCCACCTGGCTCCAGGGTCTGTGCTCTGAGCTCCGCCCCCCCCCCCCCCCCCCCCACAGACTGACCCTTTCCTGGGGATGATGATGGGCCTGGGAGGAGGCATGGACTTCGACTCCAAGAAGGCCTACCGGTGAGTCCTGGGCCTGTGAGGGTCAGGGCCAAGGTGAGAGGGAGGGTGTGAAGATACACGGACTGGGAAGAGCGGGCAGGGGCCTGGGACAAGCCTGGGAGCTCTGACTGTCCCACTCACAGGGACGTGGCCTGGCTGGGTGACTGTGACCAGGGCTGCCTGGCCCTTGCTGACCTCCTTGGATGGAAGGTAAGGAGTTGGGCCACCTCGGCCCACCCTGAGCCCAGTCCCTAGTCCCCTGCCCCGCAGGTTCTCTGACCCCAGGATGCATGGTGACCTCTGACCTCGGTGAACTTTGCCCCCCACAGAAGGAGCTGGAGGACCTCGTCCGGAAGGAGCATGCCAGCATAGATGCCCAGCAGGCGGGGTCGGGGAGCCCTAACCCCAACCCTTCAACTTCGCCCAGGAAGTCCCCACCTCCTGACAAGGAGGAGGCCAGAACCTCGGAGGGAGAGAAACCCCAGTGACAGCCACGTCCCCCGGGGAAGGATGCCCGGCAAATCTGGGACAGCAGAGCCCCAGCCAGCCCTGGCCCCCTCTAACTTGCGGCTCTCATCTGGGGAGCTCAGAACCTCGTCCCAGTCTCTTAACCACTTCCTCTCAAAACTGGGTTCCCAGCCCCCTGACCCTGGCAGATCTCTAACACCTCCCAGGGGCCGAGGCCTGGGCAGCCCGACTGTAACAGCCCGCGGTCTCTAACCACCCGCAGGGCCGAGGGTCAACGTCCCCTCATCTCTAACTGCTCCCCGGGCCAGGGCCGCCTCTAAACTCCTAACTATTCCGCCCCGGGCCCCAGGGCTCCCAGGGCTCCCAGGGCTCCCCATGCCCTCCACTGCTCCTCGGGGCCTGTGGCCAAGTAGGGCCAGTCCAACCTACCCTGGGCGGGCCCCTCAAACATCACTCCCACTCAGTGGGGGGAGCTGGGCCTGAAGGCCTCCCTGGTCTGTGCCTCCGACGCCCGAAGCGGGTGCCGGTCCCCTTCCCTTGGGACCCACTTCCCATGCGGGGAGGGGCAGATAATGTTGCTTATTGGAGACAAATTAAAAACAAAAACAACTAACGATCAGCTCTCCAGCCTCCCAGTTCCTTTCTGCGGGCACACGGGGAAGCAGCCGGAGGGCGGGTGGCATGGAGACTAGAACACCTGCAGGCTCTTACGAGAAACAGCAGAGGGTGTTGACGGGACTCCGGGGCCTGTGACAGCCCTCCGGGGCCTGTGACAGCCCCGTGGCTCTTCCCCGTGGGCCCCCAGACGGCCAGAGTCCCTTCCTCCAAAGCCTAGTCACCTAAGGTCTGAGCCCCCAAAAGAGGGGAAGGTTGGTTTCAGATACCCCCCCCAGCCCCGCCTCTTCCCCCACCCGCTCAGCTTCCTCTCTCTGTGAGGAACACTTTCACTTCCTGCTACTCCAGGCCTCCCCTCGAAGAACAGGTAGGGGTCCCCAGGGACCGAGCAGCTGGCCGTTGTCACCCCCCACTGCCTCCCTTCGGTATCAGGTTGCTGCCCCTATGCCGCCCTGGCCAGCGCCACCGGCCTCCTCCCCTTCCTCCCCCTCCCCCTCCTCCTCCCCCTCCCCCTCTCCGTCCTCCTCCTCCTCCTCCTCCTCCTCCTCCACGTCTTCTCCTCTGTGGGACTCAGGCGAGCATCTGCCTCCCTGCCCCTACCCCTCCTGCCTGCTCTCCCCTGGACTGAGCACCTGCTCACTGTCCCCACCCTTCCCCAAACCCTGGGTTTCTGGTCAGCAGGCTATTTATTACCCGCCTCCTATACCACCCCAAGCAAGAATGGAAGACCCTGAGAGCAGGGGCCCATCCTGTCTATCACCTTCCCCCCGGGGCTGGCACCCCAGTCTGGGCCTGTACTTCTTAAGTGTTTGTTGGGTGCACAGATGAATGGCCGCAGATGTCTCACTCCTGGGACTGCCGCAGGGAAAATATTCAAAAATGCCCACCTTGAGTCATAACCCACTGTAGCTAGGATTGTGTATTGGCTTTAAGAGTTGAGGCCCAGGGGCTCCTGGGTGGCTGTCGGCTGAGCGTCCGACTTCGGCTCAGGTCGTGACCTCACAGTCCGTGAGTTTGAGCCCGCGTCGGGCTCTGTGCTGACAGCTCAGAGCCTGGAGCCTGCTTCGGATTCTACGTTTCCCTCTCTCTCTGCCCATTCCCCGTTCATGCTCTGTCTCTCTCTGTCTCAAAAATAAAATAAAACATTAAAAAAAAATTAGAAAAAAAAAAAAAAGAGTTGAAGCCTGATAGGGGCACCTGGCTGGCCCAGCCATAGAGCATACGACTCTTGATCTCAGGGCTGTGAGTTCAAACCCCATGTTGGGCATGGAGCCCACTTAAAAAATCTTTAAAAAAAATTTTTTTTAAACATTTATTCATTTTTCAGAGATGGAGAGAGACCGAGCATGCGTGGGGGAGGGGCAGAGATACAGAGAGACACAGAATCCGAAGCAGGCTCCGGGCTCTGAGTTGTCAGCACAGAGCCCCATGCGGGGCTCGAACCCATGGACCATGAGATCATGACCCGAGCCGAAGTTGGACGCTTAACCAGCTGAGCCACCCAGGCGCCCAGAAAAAACCTTTTTTAAAAATTAAGAGTTGAGGTCCAGTGGATAGAGGGCACAGATGTGTTACAAAGCAAAAAGCAAAGTGGTTACAATAAAATCTAGGTAGTGAATGTATGGATGTTCCCTGTAAAATTCTCTCCTTTTTTCTGAACGTTTGAAAACTTTCACAGTAAAATGTTGGTGGGGGCGGGAATATCCGAGAGGCCTTCTGTGGTCTGGGAAGGGAGGAAGAGAGGACGTCTGTAACATGATGGCACGTTTACAGAGTGCCTACCATGGGCAGAGCACTTGTCCAGACACGGGCTTGTTACTCAACTGGTCCGCGTCTGTATTATGGCAGCACCGGTTGTCAAAATCTGAAGTGTTTCTGTACCACTTGGTAAATAGCTGTCGGTTTGGGTCCTCCCCTTGTCCCCTCCCCACCAGGACACACGGGCCTTCCTTCTGGGATCCCCACATCTCCCCACCAGCCAGCCGCTGAAGAACTGACACCCGGCACAGCGAGGGGCCTTGGGCCCATTCTGATCGGTCAGGGTCTCTGCTATATCGTGAATATTACCCCTGGATTGGAGCAGCCTTGAACTTTACCTTCCTCCCTGCCAGAGGCCAGACCATGGCTTGCTGGCCTCCCGCATCCTGAGGATGGCCCAGCCGGAGGACAAGGCCTCTGCAGGCCTCATCGATGGGGAGAGGTGAGAGCTGCGGGGGCTGGGGTCTCCAACTCCTGCCCCCGGATTCAGAAGGCCCTTCCAGCCATCCAATGCCCACACCCCCCCATAGGACCCTGAATCTCATCTCGCCCCTGGGCTGCCCCTTCCTGCACCTTGGACCCCACCTTAGTGTCCAACTGCCCACCTCTAACCTCTGGTCTCCTGGACCCTGCATGTCCCAGGATGGTTCCACCACAGGTGAATGGAGCAGGTGAGGCCCCCTTAGGGGTCCTTGGGACCCCAGAGCCACTCCTTCGCCTGCAGAGGACACGGGGGGTGTGGCAGATCCCAGAGCTGGCTACTCAGGATGCGGGAGCCCTTCTTGAGCTGTGGCCACCGGGGGTGAGTACTCACAGCCGGGGACCCTCTCTGACCCTCCCCATGACACCGTGGGTCAGTCAGGACTCCGCCGCTTGCTGGTGACAAACAGCACAAACCGGGAAAACCAAAAAAGGCCACTTACTGAAAAGTAAGTGGGCTGAAAACCCCGGAAGAAAGGGAATTTCAGCCATGTCTGGATCCTGAGCATTAGACGACTTATAAAGTTCTCTTCATCCCATGTCTTGGCTTTGCTTAAAATTTTTTTTTTAATGCTTACTTATTTCTGAGACAGAGAGAGAGCATGAGTGGAGGAGGGGCAGAGAGAGCCATCAGCCCAGAGGCCGACGCGGGCTCGAACTCACAAACCGTGAGATTGTGACCCGAGCCGAAGTCGGCCGCTCAACCAACTGAGCCACCCAGGCGCCCCTTGGCTTTGCTTTAAACTGTGAGGAAAGCCGACCGTTTGGGGTTTCAAGGAACAAACACTCGATCCACACAGTAGCTTAGGCAAATAGGCACTGCTCTTTGTACCAGAAAGGCAGCTGCAGGCTCTAGTTTAACAGCTCGAGTGACATCAAGGCCAGCTTTTGCAATTCTCTTGGACTTCCTCCATGGAAGCCCAGTGGCTGCCCCGGGTCCAAGCACATGTGTGAGCTCCAGGCAGGAGGAAGACGAGAAAGGAAGCGCCGAGCGCCGAGCGCCGGTTAAAAGAAACAGGAAAACCAAAAGCCTTCACAATTGATTCAAAACATATGGAAGGGGGCCCGGGTAGCAATACATTGTTTAAAGCTCCCCTGGGAGTTATAAAACCCGAGGTGAGAAACACCACCTACGTCATTATCCATCTTCTACGGCTGGGCAGATGAGGCCCTCACAACCCTGCAGTTCTGCAAGGGATAGGGAACGGATTAGGATAAGGCAACTAGGGTCTACACAGCTTCCTTCTCGAGGGGGCTCCCTCCTTGTGGTGGCAGAGATGGCTGTCCCCAGCTCAGGGCCACATCTCACAAGCTTAGCAATCCCAGTGTGAAAAGAGTCCTTGTGCCAAAGAGCTCCAGCAAAAACCTCGTGGAAGATTTCCATTGGCTGGGCCTGATTCACATGCCCATCTCTGAACCAATTACAGTGGTTAGAAAGCACTGTCATCCTATTGGCTAGGTCAGGTCACAGACCACCCCTAGGGCTTGGACAGAGTTAGTCCCACCCACGGGCACTAAGGGAGGAAGTGGGTTTCTCTAAAGGAAATTTGGGTGTGGAACCCAACATAAGGGAAATGGGATGCTGGGCAGGCAAAAGTAACAGACATCTGCACAAATCCTCTCCAAGATGACCTTTGCCTCCACCCCCACCCCCGAACCAGAGTTTCCTGGTCACAGGACACAACTCCAGCCAGGTCCTGGTGTTGAGGACAGGAGCTTCACCAGGAGAAGTCTGCACCTACCAGATCCAGAAGCTTCCTGGAGGTAAGGAGCCTACTCCTGAGTTTCCAGTCCACAGCAAATTTGGTGAGCTTTGCTTCCAAAATAATCTCCCAAATCCTATTTGGTGGCATAAGTGGGATGCAAGCCTAAAGACACAGGAAAAGATGGGGACTTCAAGGGGCAGAAATTTCCCTGTTTTGAAGGGCTGTTGGGGGACTGCAGAACTGAGGAAGAGAGAGTCCCAGGGAAGATGAGGCTGCCACCCTTCAACTTTTCTTCCTTGCCCTTTGTTGCCCCCAACCCTCAGGTGTTTCTCTGGAATACTCTAACCTCTGTATGCCGGACCTGCCCCATCTCCTGGCTTTCCTATCAGCCAGCAGGTACAGGTTACCCGTCAAAAGGGCTAAGGGGGATCCATCTCTAAGGCATCCCACCCACTGCAGCTCCCCATTATCTTTTCTCAGGGATGTTTTGCCCAGAACACTGCTCTTGCCCCCTCCCACTCTAAGGCCAGGAGACCAACAAACAGGTGAGAGGCCACCTCCTAGGCTCCTTGGTCCAGAAGGATGGCACTTCAGGAACCAGACTTCTATGTTTGAGGGAAGATAGAATGGGGGTCTGAGAGAGCTGTGGGAGGCTCGACTCCTGGGCCTGAGTGACAAGGGACCAGGGACGAAGCCTCAGCTCCTTCAGTAATGAGGCTGGGAATTAATTCTCCTGGTACCCTGAAGGAACCAGGGCTGGCACCTGGGACATCTGGGACACCTCGGTTGTGCTGGCTCCCAGGTCTTCCACAGACCGGCGGCGTCCAACTCGACATCTCGGAGAAGGTGCTCTCGGTGGTGAACAAGCTGTACCTGGAGACCCACGGAGGGTGGGGTTTGGAGCAGATCACCGCAGAGACACCTTCAGGGACTGCAGAAAGACACAGTTCAGGTTAGCTGGGTGGGGCAGGGCCCTGGGCCCTTGGAGGGTGAGGGAGCTATTGCCGCTGTTCTGCGGGACCCGACCCTCTCCTCACATCCAGCCCCCAGGAACCCTGCCCCTCACCGGGTCTCCTGGGTCGAAGGCCCGCTCAGCCCAGAAGGATACCATCCTGGGCCAACCCTAGCCAGCCTGGTGGAGGAGAAAGAGAAGGAGGACGAGGACGAGGACAAGGACAGCTACAAAGATGAAGAGAAAGGACCTGACGATGTTCTCACCCATCACATCCAGGCTCTGGCCAGGGCCCGGAGCAACTACGTGGGCAGGCAGTTCCAGGGCCTTCGAGCCCGCCTCACCTCAAATGCTGGAGGCCCCCACAGCCCCGGGGACCCAGCCACAGAGCTGCTTCAGGATGTGCGGCACCTCCTTACCGACCTCCAGGATCAATTGTCAAAGGACCCCGACGTCAGGGCTGTCTTTGGGAGCCGGGGGCCTGGGGTCCCCCAGAAGGAGGAGGATCTTGGTAATAAGGAGGACTGGGAGGGAATTTATGGCCAATGCCCCGACGCACTCGGGTTCTCGTTTGCCATCTCCGGGCCCTACGTGTGTGTTTCACACCCAACGTCTTTCTCTCCATCCGTGTGCACCTGTGTGCTTTTCCACTCACGTGCTTTTCCCTCCCTACGGGAACATCTCTCACGTGGGCGACAGCCATACTCCACACACCCAGGCTCCCCCTTGCACACGTGTTCCCACCCATGTCTACACTTGTGGGCGTCCAGCAGCCAGGGAGGGCTGGGGGGGGCGGGGCGCGGAGGGTACGGTCAAGTGGAGCGAGAGGGTGGACGTGGGTCAGCCTGGCGGCCCTTCGCTCACCGACCTCAACCCCTCACAGGCGTCGCGTTGGAGGCCGCCCTGTGCCGGGCGGTGCTGGAGCCCCTGAAGCCCGCCCTGTGGACGCGACTCCGGACGCTGCGAGCCCGGGAGCTGCGGCGACTGCGGCAGCGACAGACAGCCCTGCGGGCGGGGGCGGGGCCTGAGGGGCGGGGCCCCGCCCCCGCCCTGCGGAGCCGCATCCACGCGCGCCTGGAGCACCTCCACGCCGCCTGCGCCCCACGCCGCAAGGTGGCGCTGCTGCTGGAGGTGTGCAGTGACGTTTACGCGGGCCTGGCTCAGGGCAAGGACCAAGGTAAAGAAGGTTTACCCGCGTCTACCCGGATGTGCGGTGGCTGGAGGATCGGGGAGGCGCGGTGGGAGGCGCCAGTGTGCCCGTCGAGGGGAGAGGGTGACCCGCTCTAGCAGGGGCCGCCTACGCGGGCCTGGGGATCCACCGAGAGGCGTTTGCCGGCCCAGCGAGGTGGAAGGGCAGCCCGCCCTCGTGTTCTGGGGATCGGACGGTGGGGTCTGCACGCCCGCCATCCACCTCGGAGCCCGTCCTGCTCCGCCAGAGCCCCTGGGGGCCGACGCCTTCCTGCCCGCGCTGACGGAAGAACTGATCTGGAGTCCGCACATTGGGGAGACGCAGCTGGACGTGGAGTTTCTTATGGAGCTCTTGGATCCGGACGAGCTGCGGGGAGAAGGTGAGCCCCCACCCCGGAACGCCGGGACCCCACAGGGGGCGCCCTGGGGCCAAACAGCCTCCCCCTGCAGCAAGGGTTAAACTGCAGGGGGACCTCGGGCCACCAGCGTAGCCCCAGAGCTGCGCTGACCACCCCTTTCTGCCCCTAGCCGGGTACTACCTGACCACGTGGTTTGGGGCGCTGCACCACATTGCTCACTACCAGCCCGATGTGGGCCGCGCTCCCCAGGGCCTCAGCTCTGAGGCCCGCGCCTCCCTGCGCCAGTGGCACAGCCGGCGAACACTGCACAGACAGGACAGACAGGACCGCGGAGCCCAGGTGATCGCCCCTCCGGACTGCGGGTGGAGGGGACCGCTGGACCCACTGCCCTTCTGACCCAGGCTCCTGCCTCTCCCCACAGGTCCAACTGCCCTTTGAGGAGCCGTGGGCAAGAGACACTGTGCCCAGAGACGGACTATGATAAGGGGTCCCACATCCTCCTGTTCCTCAGGCAAGATTCCGGAGGCGCCAGGACAGCACCGACTTCTGACCCCTGTTGGTTTAGGTGCCAGGAGGCGGCGAGGTTCCCCGGAACAGACCCACCTCTGGGCCTTTGCATTGACTACTCCATTCTCTAGTATTTATATCGCTCCGTCCCTCCGTTCCTTCGGGTCTTTAGGTGGCTGTCACCTTCTCGGGGAGGCTCTCCCAGACACCCTGTGTAAAACTGTACCTCCTCTGGCTTGACCCTCCCTGCGGCAGGCAGAATAATGCCCCCCCCCAAGACATCCACCTCCTGATCCCCCAAATCCGTGAATATGTTACCTTACATGGTCAAAGGGACCTGACATATGTGACCAAATGAATGATCTTGACATGGGGAGATTATTCTGGATCATCCTGGTGGACCGGTAACATCACAGGAGTCCTCTTAGGAGGGAGGTGGGAGGCTCAGAGTCAGAGAAGGAGATGTGATTTTGTAAGCAGAGGTCAGAGTGATGTGGCCAGGAGCCAAAGACTTGTCTAGAAGCTGAAAAAGACGGGGAATGGATTTCCCCCTGGAACCTCCAGAAAGAATTCGGCCTTTGATTTAGGCCCTAAGACCCGTTTTGGACTTCTGACCTTTAGAACTGCAAGATAATACATTTGTGGTTTTTTGAGCCACTACATTTGTGGTAATTTGTTACAGCAGCAACAGGAAGCTGATATACTCTCTTACCCCGATCTTTATTTTTTTTCCATAGAAATGATCACTTCCTAACATACCATGAAATGTACATATTTATTGTGTTAATTGTCCCTAGGCTCCCGTCCCTTAGAACAGCACAGCACCATCCAAGAGAAATACAATGCAAGCTAGATAAGCAATTCTAAATATTCTAGTAGCTACATTACAGAAAAGTAAAAACTCAAGTGAAATTAACTTTAATAACCTATTGGATTTAACTCAGTGTATCCCAAAGGTTCTCACTCGTAACATGTGATCAATATCCAAAAATTAGGGGCTCCTGGCTGGCTCAGTCAGAGGAGCGTGTGACTCTTGATCTCAGGGTTGTGGGCTCGAGCCCCACGTTAGGTGTAGAGATTACTTAAAAATTAAAATAATATATCGGGATGCCTGGGTGACTCAGTCGGTTAAACGTCCACCTTTGGCTCAGGTCACGATCTCACCGTCCATGAGTTTGAGCCCCGAGTCAGGCTCTGTGCTGACAGCTCAGCGCCTGGAGCCTGCTTCAGATTCCGTGTCTCCCTCTCTCTCTGCCCTTTCCCTGCTCACGCTCTGTCTCTCTCTAAAAAATAAACATTAAAAAATTTTTTTTGAATAAAAAAACTCTTAAAAAAATATATCCAAAACTCATCGCGCTATTTAACATTCTTTTTGTGTGTGTGCTAAATATTCAAACTCAGTGTGTACTTTTTTCATGTTTTTCTTTTTTTTCTTTCTTTGGTTTTTGAAGGAGAGAGAGTGTGCAAGCAGAGGGGCAGAGGGAGAGGGAAAGACTCTCAAGCAGGTTCCACGCCCTCCCACCATAGAGTCTGAGGTGGGGTTCGATCTCACGACCATGCGATCGTGGCCTGAGCCAACCAGGTGCCCCCCGGTGTGTATTTTACATTTCAGCACATCTCCGTTGGGACCAGTCACGTTTCAAGTGCTCAATGGCCACACGGGGCTTAGAGCTACCATTTTGGACAGTGTGGCCTTAGACTGCCTGGGGGAGGCTAGGGATCTCTGTCTTGTTCACAGCTGTATTCTCCGTGCCTAGACAAATGCCTGGCACACAGTAGGTGTGCAGTAAATACTTGCTGAATGATTCGATGACAGAGTTTCTGTGGTACACTGCAAATGACTCCCCAAAAGATACCCATGTCCTAACCTCTGGAATCCATGAGTGGTACCTATTTGGAACAGGGTCTTTGCAGATTTTTTAAAAATTATTTTTAATGCTTATTTATTGTCGAGCGAGAAAGAGAGACAGAGCATGAGGGGGAGAGGGGCAGAGAGAGGGAGACACAGAATCCGAAGCAGGCTCCAGGCTCTGAGCTGTCAGCACAGAGCTGAACGCAGGGGCTCGAACTCACAGACGGTGAGATTGTGACCTGAGCTGAAGTCAGACGCTTAACTGACTGAGCCACCCGGGTGCCCCCATGCAGATGTTTTAAGTCAAGGATCTTAAAATGGGAAGGCTATTCTGGATTGTCTGGGGGAGTGCTCCAAATGCAATCCCACGTGTCCCTATGAGAGGCAGAGGGAGATTTGAAGACGTGGCCTTGAAGGGTGGAGGGTGGGCGGTCACAAGCCCAGGAAAGGCGTCAGCCACAGATGCCGGGAGAGGCGCCCACTGATTCTCTCTTAGCGCCTCCAGAAGGAGTGAGGCCCTGTCAACACCTTGATTTCAATCTGGGGATACTGATTCCAGACTCCTGGCCTCCGGAACTGTAGGAGAAGAAATTTCTGTTGTCGTCAGCTACGGAGTTTGTAGTCATTTCTTACAGCAGCTGCGGGAAACCTACCAGTGACTCAGCACTTCGTATAAAAGAGAAAAATTGGGGCGCCTGAGTAGCTCAGTCCATTAAGCCTCCGACTTCAGCTCAAGGCATGATCTCATGGTTTGTGGGTTCGAGCCCCAACGGGGTAGAGCCTGCTTGGGATTCTCTCTCTCTCTCTCTCTCTCTCTCCCTCTCCCTCTCCCTCTCTCTCTGCTCCTCCCCGACTCGTGCTTTTTCTCTCTCTAAATAAATAATTTTTTTAAAGAGAGAAAAAAAGGGAGTAGAATGAATATCCAGACCAGTCCTGTTCTAGC
Source organism: Panthera uncia (assembly GCF_023721935.1). Classification (NCBI taxonomy): domain Eukaryota; kingdom Metazoa; phylum Chordata; class Mammalia; order Carnivora; family Felidae; genus Panthera; species Panthera uncia. The sequence goes on from NW_026057588.1 coordinate 13,961,726, forward strand.
GACAAAGGACATGCATCTACTGATAACAGGAATTAACTAGAAAAATAGGCAAATCCCTCTCAGTCCATTTCATGAAGAGACGTATTGCCATTAAATTTCTACGTTTCACATTTTGCATTGCATAATCAAAATTCTGTAATTTTAGACATCAAGTAAAAAAAAAAAAAAAAAAAAAAGCGTGCCAGGGAGGAGTTCTTTGCAATTGTTTTTAAAAGCCAGAAAGCTTAAAATGGCTACACTGGGGAGTGGGGCAGGAAGCAGGGATGGGGGGTGGGGGGTGATGAGCTACAGGATGTGGCCTCTGATCTTACGATTCAGACACAACTCAGTGGGGTAGCTGCATCCCAAGAGACCCAAGAGATGTGAGGGGACCATCTCCTTTTTCCAGAACCTCCAGGGCAAGCAGGACACTGAGAATTGTATTGTGTTTATTTATTATGCGCTTATGTACGTGTGTATATATTTCTTATCACTGTAGTAAAAATCATACAAGATTTACCCTCTAAAGTGTTTTTTAGGTGTGCCGTTCCGTAGCGTTAACTGTATTCACGTTGTCGTGTGACCGATTTTTATTTTTGAGAGAGCGAGGGAGCAGGGGAGGGGCAGAGGGAGAGAGAGAGGAGAGAAAATCCCAGGCAGCCTCTGTGCTCAGCATGGAGCCACATGCCGGGCTCGATCCCATAACCCTGGGATGACAACCTGAGCTGAAATCAAGCGTCAGACGCTCAGCTGACTGAGCCACCCAGGCGTCCCCAAAACACAAGAGTTCTGATTCCTCCACATGCTTCCCGACATCTACTTTCCATGATCACTTTTGTTTCTTTTGTAGAGTAGCCATCGTAATGAGCATGAAGGGGTGTCTCATTGTAGTTCTGATTTGCATTAGTGATGCTGAGCATCTTTTCATATGTTTGCTGGCCATCCGTACATCGTCTTTGGAGAAATATCTATTCAAACCCTTTGCCTAGTTTTAAATTGGGTTATTTGGGTTTTTGTTGTTGTTGAGCTGTAGAAGTTCTTTGTATTCTGGGTGACTATGTGTTGGGGGCCATCCCACCTTCTGGATTTTTCTGGTCCTTATTAGATGCCAGTCCCGCAGTTCAGAGAAGCGTACTCTGTGGGGGGACACTGTGTCCCTCTCAGTACAGCCCGTCAGGGGCCCCCTGATCAGTGGTGCTAACTGTGCCCATGGAGTTAGGAGAATATTGGGGAGTTAGGAGAATATTGGGGAGTTAGGAGAATATTGGTTTGATCAAGGTGACATAGTAGCAAACCACGGATGGGGTGGTTAAAGATTCTCGAGGCTGGAAGTCCAAGATCAGGGCCTTGGCAGGTTTGGTTTCCTCTGAGGCTTCTCCCTGTGGCTTGTGGATGGCCATTTTCTCCCTTCGTCTTCACATGCACGGCTTTCCCTTTGCGTGTGTCTGTGTCCTGATCTCTTCTCCTTTTTAAAACATTTACTTGTTTATTACATTGATACACAATGTTACATTAGTTCCCAGTCTCTTCTTTTTTTTTTTTTTTAATTTTTAATGTTTATTTTTGAGAGAGAGAGGGAGAGACATGAGTGGAGGGGGGCGGGGGACGGAGAGAGGGAGACACAGAATCCGAAGCAGGCTCCAGGCTCCGAGCTGTCAGCACAGAGTCCGACGCGGGGCTCGAACTCACAAACTGTGAGTCATGACCTGAGCCGAAGTAGGACGATTAACTGACTGAGCAACCCAGGCGCCCTGTCCGTGTCTTCTTTTTTTTTTTTTAATTTTTTTTTCAACGTTTTTTATTTATTTTTGGGACAGAGAGAGACAGAGCATGAACGGGGGAGGGGCAGAGAGAGAGGGAGACACAGAATCGGAAACAGGCTCCAGGCTCCGAGCCATCAGCCCAGAGCCCGACGCGGGGCTCGAACTCACGGACCGCGAGATCGTGACCTGGCTGAAGTCGGACGCTTAACCGACTGCGCCACCCAGGCGCCCCTGTGTCTTCTTATAAGGACACCATTCATAGCGCATTATGGCCACCCGTGTGACTTCATTTTAACTTAATTAGCTCTCTGCAGATCCTTGCTCCAAACACAGTCACATTCTGAGGAACTGAGGGTTTGGACTCCAACATAGGAATTTCCTGGGCGCCTTGGTGGCTCCATCAGTTAAGCATCCGATGCTGGATCTCGGCTCAGGTCACGATCTCATGGCTTGTGAGTTGGAGCCCCGCATCCGGCTCTGCGCTGGCCGTGCAGAGCCTGCTTGGGATTCTGTCTCTCTCTCTCCCTCTCTCTCTGTCCTTCCCTCACTTGTGCTCCCTCTCTCTCTCTCTCAAAATAAATAAACTTAAAAAATTAAAAAAAAAAATACGAATGGGGGGGTCATAATTCTGCCCACAACAGGAAGTGACTGCCAGATCTCCCCCCCTTTGAATGATGTCACCTGTGGGTGATACTTTGAGACCCTGTGAAGAACCTGTCCCCAGCAGCCCTTCACCCAATGCTTTCGGTACCTCTTCTTGGTCCTTGCTGAGTCACTGGGGTATTTGTGCTGCCATATTCTATTTATGACAGTTGATACTGGCTTTGCACCTCCTAGATTTAAATGACATTTCCTGCATTTCCTGCTTATTATTTTATTTTATTTATTTTTCTAAATCTTATTTTTAAGTAACCTCCACACCCAACGCGGGGCTCAAACTCACAACCCTGAGATCAAGAGTCACATGTTGTCCCAACTGAGCCCGCCAGGCGCCCCTGACATTTCCCGTTTAAATAAATGTGTTGAATTAACAACAACAAAAAAAAAATCTGAACTGATTTCAAGAAAATTACCCGGTAACTAAGTCCGTGGGTGATGCGTGGATACGTGGCAGCGTTTGCGAACGTGAAACGCAAGTGGTGGATGTTTGGGGTACCCCTGCTGGAGGGCTGTGGAGGCACACCCCACGTCTGGTTCATTCTGGAGCTCTGGGCTTGGGGCTGGATGCCTTTTCTTGGGGTTCCACTCCCACGATGTCCCAAACCGGCCACAGCATCTCCCCCAAAACAGCTCCTCCTTCTAGTCCCCATTACAGGGGGCCCTCATGATCCCCCAGTCCCTAGACTAGAACCCGGATCCTCATCCTGGACACCTCCCTCTCTCCCTCCCGTGCACCCCATCCTCCCCTTCCATGGCCGCCCATCCTGGTCTAGCCCAGCCTCCACGGTCTCCGGGCTCCTAGTCCCGAGGATCCCCTCCGATTCCCACCCACATGGCAGCCAGAAGGAAATTTTAAAAATAAATCACAGGTTCACCTCTCAGGCCAAAATTTAGGTTTGTGAGAGACACAGCTTTTTATTTTTTTTAATTTTTTATTTTTTGATCTCTAACTGGAGCCCGCGTCTGACCATGGTGGGAGGAAATTTTAACCTGGGAGGAAAACGTAACTCCTTGCAATAGGCCTCCTCGCTGTTCCCCGCACCTGCCAGGCACGCACCCACCCCAGGACCTTTGCGCGGCTTTCTTCTCTGCCTGGAACATCTTCCCCAGATGCGAGCCTCTGACTCTCTTGCTTCTGGCAAAGTTTTGTTCAGGGGTCACCTTGTCTGTGACTTCTCAAAAAGTATAACCTCCCTTCCTGTTTTACTTTTAATCTGATAGTATATATGCATATCAGCGGTTCTCTGGCAGCAACTTGTTAAAAGCACAAATTCTAAAAATACACCCTTGCATATAAGGTCAAACGATTTTTGACAAGGGTGCCCAGCTCATTTGATGGGAAAAGAACAGCCTTTTCCCATGAGAAGGTGTGAAGGAGGACCCTTAGCTAACACCACAAACAAAAATGAACCTAAAATGAACCAAAGACCTAAATGTAAGAACTCAAACTAGAAGACCCTGAGAAGAACAAAATAGGGGGAAAGCTTCATGACAAAGGATTTGGCAATGATTTCTTGAATATGACACCAAAAGACCAGGCAACAAAAGAAAAACAAAACTGGACGACAGCAAAGTGAAAAGCGTGGGGCGCCTGGCTGGCTCAGTCCGGGGAAGCATGCAGCTCCGGATCCCGGGGTGGTGAGTTCGAACCCCACACTGGGGGTAGAGATTACTTAAAAACAAAAAAAGAAATTAAAACAAAACAAAGAATGTAATATTAGAAACATCTGTGCGTCCAAAGAAACAATCAACAGAGTGAAAAGGCAGCCCATTGTATGGGAGAAGATATTTGCAAATCACACGGGGTTAATATCCAGAATATACACAGGATCCCTAAAAGTCAGCAACAGACACTCCATTTAAGAACGGGCAAAGGACTTAAATAGATATTTATCCGAAGAAGATACCCGAATGGCTAATAGGCACACGAGGAAATGCTCTTTCTCGCCAATCTTTCGGGGAATGCAAATCAAAATCACAATGAGCCACCCACCGCATTACGCCCCGTTGAGGAACATCCTGTGCTCTGCCTATAGATTCTCTGGCTGCCCCAACATGATCGTGGCTAATGCTTCGTGGCTTGCAGGCCTGTTCCAGGATGTCATCAAGAGGACACGACCGCTGGTTGACCCATGATCTGGACTCAGCCAATCAGAGGCTCCTCCCTCCCTCCCCACCACCCCCCACCCCCCACGGAATGTACTTCTGTCCGCTGTTCCTGCAGTGGGAGCTGTTCCAAGGACATAGCCTTGACAGAGTAAGGTGTTGTTGAAACCATGTGGATGGTATACGTGACTGAGTCCAGTTTAAGATGCTGGTGGGTGGGTGGGGAGACCCACTCCTCTTGTGGCGCCCAAGACAAGCCTTGTAAGTGAGTTCCCTTGCTTATGAAACCTGCCACCTACCCATCTGGACTGGTCCGCCTCTTTCTTTGGTCTCCCCTTGTCCTCTGTGTACGGGGCCAGTTCGCAAACCAACAATTAACGAGGGGCGCCTGCGTGGCTCAGTCGGTCGAGCGTCCGGCTCCGGCTCAGGTCATGATCTCAAGGTTTGTGAGTTTGAGCCCTGCATGGGGCTCTGTGCTGACAGCTCGGAGCCTGGAGCCTGCTTCGGATTCTGTGTCTCCCTCTCTCTCTGCCCCTTCCCCACTCACACTCTGTGTCTCTCAAAAATAAATAAACATTAAAAAAAAAAAAAAAAAAGACGTCATCAGTGCAGAAAGGTGGTTTTATTAAGGTACGGGGACTTTGGGGCACCTGGGTGGCTCGGTTGGTTGAGTGTTCACCTTCGGCTCAGGTCATGATCTCACAGCTCCTGAGTTCAAGCCCCGTGTTGGGCTCTGTGCTGATAGCTCAGAGCCTGGAGCCTGCTTGGGATTCTATGTCTCTGTCTCTCTCTGCCCCTTCCCCACTCACGATCTCTCTCTATTTCTCTCTCTCTCAAAAATAAATAAAAATTAAAAAAAAAAAAAAAAAAAGCACAGGGACTGGACCCCTGGGCAGAAAGAGCTGCACCGGGTTTGTGACTGGTGACTGATAACATACCTTCGGGTTGGGAGGAGGTTAGGGACAGGGTATGTCTCTAAGGAATTTTGGAAGTGAGGTTTCCAGGACCTTGAGGGGGCTAGCTGTTGTTAGGAAAAGGTCATTTATCACTGTTTAATAAAACCTGAGTCATATGACCCTTCAGATGTGTATCAGTGGGCCCTAAGCTTGGGACGGGGTGAGATAAGGGAAGTTTCCAAAGGAATTTTTTTTTTTAACATTTATTTATTTTTGAGACAGAGAGAGACAGAGCATGAACGGGGGAGGGGCAGAGAGAGAGGGAGACACAGAATCAGAAGCAGGCTCCAGGCTCTGAGCCATCAGCCCAGAGACGGACGCGGGGCTCGAACTCACGGAGTGCGAGATCGTGACCTGAGCTGAAGTCGGACGCTCAACCGACTGAGCCACCCAGGCGCCCCAGGAATTTTTATGTGTTAAAGTAGCTTTACAGGATTTGGGGGTGGGGGGGACGGGAGGGGGGTACTGGGCTAAAATCGCCTTTTGCCCTTAGCGAAGTATCAACTTCATAGAGGCAGCTGAGACCCTAGAGGAAGGTCACCCTGCCCGTCTCAAGGACTTGTCAATGGACTGTAAATTGCAAGGACATTTAATTTCTTTTTCTTTTGCCTTTGTTGCCCATATCACACAGCGCACGGAGCTGCCGCAGTGGACCGGCCGCTACTCTGGGCAGTGCGCACCAGAGGCTGAAGCTTGGGTTAGAAAGTCGGAAGAGCTGAAGTTAGGAAGGCGGTTGTCCATGACTCTGCTGGCTTCGGGGCTCACAGCACGGTAGGAAAACAAAGTAATAATAAGTTGCAGACTTAGAATTCTAAGTAGCCTGCCGCTGGGCAAAGCTAGGAGGGCGCAAGCCGCCCCGGATTAAGATCTGAGCACTTGTGCAAAACCTGATTAGGACGCTAAGAGGCACAATCCCAGGGCGCCTGGGTGGCTCGGTCAGTTAAGTGTCCGACCTCAGCTCAGGTCATGATCTCACAGTTCGTGGGTTTGAGCCCCGCATGGGGCTCTGTGCTGACAGCTCGGAGCCTGGAGCCTGCTTTGGATTCTGTGTCTCCCTCTCTCTCTGCCCTTTCCCCGCTCCTCTCTTTCTCTCTCTCTCTCTGTCTCAAAAATGAATAAACATTAAAAAAAAATTTTTAAGAGCTACCATCCCTGGGAAAGTGACGAGAGTAAAGGGGAGGATGTTGTGGCGCCTGACAATGAGATGGACCCCGTGCCCCATACCGTTGGAGCCTTAAAACAAAGGAAAATGTTAAATAGTGATTCCCCTAGACTGCTGATAATAGAGAAATGTGTCCCAAAACTACTAGGAGAAAACTCGCAATTCTTTCCCTGTCCCTTGAGGATGTAAATCTTATCATGCCTTTGCCATGTAAGCACTGCCCAGAATTGCGTAAGACTGAGGGGAAAAGTGGGGGAAAAGGCTTTTTATTTTTTTTTACTTTTTTTATTTTTTTAAATTTTTTTTTCAACATTTATTTATTTTTGGGACAGAGAGAGACAGAGCATGAACGGGGGAGGGGCAGAGAGAGAGGGAGACACAGAATCGGAAACAGGCTCCAGGCTCTGAGCCATCAGCCCAGAGCCTGACGCGGGGCTCGAACTCACGGAGTGCGAGATCGTGACCTGGCTGAAGTCGGACGCCCAACCGACTGCGCCACCCAGGCGCCCCAGGGAAAAGGCTTTTTAAAACACAGTCCGCTGGGGGGTGCCTGGCTGGCTTGGTTGGTGGGGCACACGACTCTTGCTCTCTGGGTTATAGGTTCAAGCCCCACCTTGGGTGTAGAGATGATCTAAAAATAAAATCTTTAAGGGGCACATGGGTGGCTCAGTCCGTTGAGTGACTTTGGCTCAGGTCATGATCTCATGGGTTGTGAGTTCGAGCCCTGAGTCGGGCTCTGTGCTGACAGTTCAGACCCTGGAGCCTGCTTTGGATTCTGTGTCTCCTCTCTCTGCCCCTCCCCAACTTGTGCTCTGTCTCTCTCTGTCTCTCAAAAATAAATAAATGTAAAAAAAAAAATTTTTTTTAGATAAAAATAAAATCTTGAAAAATAAATAAATAAAATACAGGCGGCCACAGAAGCTCCCTCGCTAGTCCACAGCCTCCAGAAGATTACTCGTCAAGGGCTGAGGTTCTGGAATGGTAGACAGAATGGGGTCTCTGTCTACACGTTTATGCACATCTATAGATGTATGCTATGTAAATGTGGTTTTCCTCCCTCCACGGGTTTCCTTTTGGCCACGGGTGGTGCCAAAATTAATTTGTAAAAGAGCTCTATTTAATTGGCTTAAAGAAAAATAAGCTTCAGTATCAATGGTGTGCTTACGTAAAAGCAAAATGTAATTTTCTCTCTGCTAAAGGGACAGTTTTCTTGGACCGGTGCTCTGTTCTCGACGGGATTATGAAAGTTTTGTTTTGTTTTGTTTTGTTTTGTTTTACCTAGGTAATCTGCCTGGAAAACAGATTCCAAGTCTTATCAAAATAATCTCCGGTGCCTCTTGCTGTCTTTTTCAGGTCTTTGATGACTTAAGAAAACGGATTCTTCTCTATTAAAAGAACTAAGTGTTTTTACAATTATGTAACTTACTCTCATTGTCACTCTGGTTAAATGAATAACTAAGGATCGTTTCACAGTGACCTATGATCCTCTTTAATCACGTGCTTTAGAACCTTTTGATATTTTTGACAAACTTCCCCCAAAACATATCTAAATCCAAGTCTTGTTAACCTTGAACTAACTCTGGGATTTTCCAGATGGTCCCTGGAACATCTCAAAAGGTGTGTTCTGTCTCCATATAAAAGAGAGATATTAAACTAATTAGGTTTCTTTTTATGTTTTAAATTACATGGGAGGGGCGCCTGTTTGGCTCAGTCTGTAGGGCATGTGACTCTTGACCTCAGGGTTGTGGGTGTAGAGATTACTTAAAAATAAAACCTTAAAAAATAAAAATAAATTACATGGGAAACAGTGCAGATAGGAAGTGATGCTAAACTCTCTTTGTATTTGTATGAAATTCCTAAAACTCTGATAGGTCCTGGTATAGTGTTATCAGTCATAATTTTAAAAAATGTATGTCACAGGGTGACAGTCGGGTGGCTCAGTCGGTTAAGCATCTGACTTCGTGGGTTCGAGCCCCAAGTCGGACTCTGTGCTGACAGCTCAGAGCCTGAAGCCTGCTTTTGGCTTCTGTGTCTCCCTCTCTCTCTGCCCCTCCTCTACTCGTGCTCTCTCTCTCTCTCTCTCTCTCTCTCTCTCTCAAAAATAAATAAACATTAAAAAAAACACAGCAGATTAAATTACTAACAGGTAAAACCACCCTGGCTGGGTGAACTAAATACTGTCCCCAGGCGTTAATACATTTGAATGACCAACCAGTAGGACTTGTTGCCTCATATGCCAGACTAGACACCCCTGCTGAGACATCCAACACCACAAAGGCATGGAAGTCATGGGAAACAGCCATTGTCCCAATTCTCACTGTAGGTCGACATGCTTGGCTGCTGAGAACACCAAACCCTATCACACCGGAAAGAGGCGTTCTCTGCGTTCTCTACTGGAACTTGCGATGAGACATCCCCCGGGATGGGGAGGTTCGTTCGAATCCCTGAATGAGGGGGGGAATCCCCTCAATCTCCACTGGGTCCCACCAACCTGCTGCAAGCGCGACCTGTGGAAATGTGTTATACCCGGAATGGAGCACGCCCCCTTGAGAGAAGGTGGGGGTCCTGGTCTGGCCCACCCAGCCCCCCGTCCATCTCTTCACTCCTGACAGTGCTGCCTCTCCTGCCCAACGCGTAGGGTATGTACAACCAGGTCAAGTTCCTAAAACCGCCCGCCTCCCTCTCCTCAAGGCCAGGTGGTCATGTCTTTCCACTGGTACCATTGTTTGGCGGCCATCTTTGTTCCCTCGGTTGGGCAGGAGGACGTTATTTTGTTTTTATTTTTTTAATGCCCATTTTAATTTTTTTGAGAGAGAGACGGAACGCTAATAAGAGAGGGGCAGAGAGAGAGGGAGACGCAGAATCCGAAACAGGCTCCAAGCTCTGAGCTGTCAGCACGGAGCCCGATGTGGGGCTCGAACCCATGAACCACGAGATCATGACCTGAGCCGATGTCGGACGCTCAACCTACTGAGTCACCCAGGCGCCCCTGGTCAGGAGGACATTATAGCACACACAGAAGCCCTTACTAAAGTCACCCAGCAAATCCTGAACGACAGCCAACAAAGCCTGTCTTTACTGAACCCTAAAATGTTTCTAATGAGGAAAGCTGTCCGCCAAAACAGAATGGCCTTGGACATGATCACTGCTTGGCAAGGAGACACCTGTGTCATTTTCCAAACAGAACATTGTGTGTTCCCATCCGATAAGGCAGCTAGCACATCGTCTTTATTAAATCACATGGGGACACAGGTGAACACCTTCAGCAATCTGACCCCTGGCCTGGGAGACTTTATAAATCAGTGGGGGGTGGGGGGTATGTGTAAGATGGTAAGAGTCGGTCATGAGGGGTGGAGGATGGGGGGACGTCACACAGGACAGGACTGCTGGTTGACCCATGATCTGGGCTCAGCCAATCAGAGGCTCCTCCCTCCCTCCCCCGACCACGGAATGTACCTCTGCTCACTGTTCCCGCAGTGGGAGCTGTTCCAAGGATGTTAGCCTTGACAGAGTAAGGCATTGAGACCACGTGGATGGTATACGTGACTGAGTCCAGTTAAGGTCTCTGTATAAACTTGAAGATTCTGGGGGTGCTTGGGTGGCTCAGGCAGTTGAGCAGCCCACTTCAGCTCAGGTCATGATCTCGCAGCTCGTGAGTTCGAGCCCCGCGTCGGGCTCTGTGCTGACAGCTCGGAGCCTGGAGCCCGCTTCGGATTCTGTGTCTCCCTCTCTCTCTGCCCCTAACCCACTCGCAGTCTGTCTGTCTATCTCAAAAGTAAATAAACATTAAAAAAAAAATTTTAAAGCCAACTTTAAGATGCTGGAGGGTGGGTGGGGAGACCCACTCCTCTTGTGGCGCCCAAGACAAGCCTTGTAAGTGAGTTCCCTTGCTTATGAAACCTGCCACCTACCCATCTGGACTGGTCCGCCTCTTTCTTTGGCCCCCCCTTGTCCTCTGTGTGTAGGGGCCAGTTTTGCGAACCAACAATGCCACAGCCTCAGGTGGTGAAGACTGCACGATCCCCATTCCCTTGTTACTCAGAGATAAGAGGCTTTGCCCCAGGCCAACGCAGCTAGGAAATGGCAGAGCCGGGATTCGGACCCAGGTCATCCATTTCCTGAGCGCCTGTGAGCTCCGAACCTCTACACCATGTCACCTGTGCTGAGAGAGCATCTAAGTCAACCGTCGTCTCCCCCCGAGGACGGGAAATTTTGTGTGCCTTCTGCGCAGCTGAATTCCCAGGGCTTAGGACAGGGCGAGGCACGGAGCAGTACCCGATAGATACCCATTAAAGGAAGGAATGAACAAATTCAGAAAGAGACTCATTTTCACCGGTTGTTGATGATGGTGGTGGCGGTGGCGGTGATGAAGAAATAAATGACATGGGGTACAATGACTTGGGGAAAATCGCTCGGCAGCTTCCTAAAAAGTTAGATGTGTAACTCCCATATACGACCCATGCATCCACTCCTAGGGGTACACGCTGGAGAAATGACAGCAGATGTTCACACAAAGACTTGTACGCCAGTGTTCAAAGCACTCTTATTTGTAATGGCCCCACACTGGAAGCAACCCCAATGTCCAACCAACAGGTGACTCAATAAACCAACTGGGGTGACTTAACCTGTTCCACGCAATGGCCTAGTTCCACACGCACGGATCTCAAAACAATGATGCTGGGTGGAAAAAAAAAAAAAAAGCCAGACGTGGGAATACATACTACATAAATTGCATTCCAGAAAATGCAAACTAACCAATGGTGACAGAAAGCAGATCTGTCTTTGTGAGGGGCGGAGCGTGTGTGGAGGAGGGCTGTGGGTGGAGGGTTTACCAAGAGGCATGAAGAAATTCGGAAACGATGGATGTGTTCATTCTCACCATCATGATCTTTTCTTTTCTTTTTTTTTTTTTTAACATTTCATATTATTTTTTAAGAGGCAGAGAGCGAGCAGGGGAGGGGCAGAGAGAGAGAGAGAGAGAGATAATCCCAAGCAGGCTCCATGCTGTCAGCGCACAGCCAGACAGAGGACTCGATCCCGCGGACTGTGAGATCACGACCCGAGCCAAAATCAAGAGACGGATGCTTAAGCAACTGAGTCACCCAGGTGCCCCTCACAGGTTTATGTATAACCCAACATTCATCAACTTGTATGCTTTAAATATATGTGCTTGCTTGTGTGTCACTTATAAGTGGTGGTGGGGGGGTAGTGTCACAACTGTTTAATGTAACTGAGAATTTTTCCTCTACTGGGCTGGCTTCACTCATTAGCCCCTGAGGGCACCTGAACTTTCTATCTGAAACCCAACAGACCATGAAGCTACTTCCGCTTAGAGCCCTGAAGAGGCTTTTAAAAAAAAGAAAAGAAAAGAAAAGAAAAGAAAAGAGAGCTGACCTATTTCTGCTCTTGGGCCTGTCACATTTCTCTCTGGAGCCCTGGAGCCCCCAGGGGACCCATTTCTTGAATGGGGGGAAGAGAAAAAGGAGAATATGCACGGGGCGGGGGGGGGTGTCCAGCAGATGGGAATATGGTTGGCTCTGCCCCCCCCTCCAGGCACAGAGAAGGTGGAATGGAGGGGTGAAGATTCAGGAGGGGGGGGGGCGCCGTGGGAAGGTGGCTGTGGTTCTCTCAGGAAGCAAGAAGGAGGTCACTGCTGAGAGCAAGGATGAGAAAGGTCTTGCAGGGTGGAGGAGAAGTCATCTGGGAGAGTCAGGGGAACTGGGACACAGACGAACCTGCTGAGCAGCACTGTGGGTCCGCTCCAAGCAGGCGAGCATGAGTCTAAGGCAAGGCTATGGGGCGCCTGGAAGGCTCGGTCGGTTAAGCATCCGACTTCGGCTCAGGTCGTGATCTCACAGCTTGTGGGTTCGAGCCCCGCCTCGGGCTCTGTGCTGACAGCTCGGAGCCTGGAGCCCGCTTCGGATTCCGTGTCTCCCTCTCTCTCTCGGCCCCTCCCTCGCTCATGCTGTCTCTTTCAAAAATAAACATTCAAAAAAAAAAATATGTTAAGGCAAGGCCAGTTACCAGGGTTGTGTATTTTTCTCCACCCACATTCAGCCGCACAGGTGGAGACTTAGATCTAATAAGGAATGTAGTTTCAACAGATGAATATGGGGAAGCAGAGAGTGTGTGTGAGGGGGTGATCATCATCTGTTGGTCAAGGAATTTAATCTCTGTAAAGATATGAGGGGGCTGAGGGGTAGAGGAAAATTGGGAGGGTCAGCGAACTGTTGGAGTTGAGGTTTTGGAGGGAATGAACTAGAAAGACAGGCTACGATGGGCAGTGGGTGAGATGCGTGAAGCTGAAGTTCTCAAAGGCTGCGGTTACTGAGACGAGGTGTAGGGGCGCCCATGGGAGGGAGGGGCTGGGGGGGAGGACGAGGTCCCGGGGGAAGAGGAGGTCTTGGAACCAAGAGGCCAGGATGGTTCGAGGGCCACCTGCCTGGGTGCGGAAATCACAGAGAATGATGAGAGGCAGCGTGGAAGCCAGTGAACTGGGAGCCGGAGTCATGGAGAATTTGCATTCAACTGATGAATACCAATGTGGTACGTCCATACAGCGGAATATTATTTGGCCACCAAAAGGGATGATGGACATCCCATAACATGGGTGAGCCTTGAGCGCAACAGGTCACGTATTTTAGGATTCCATTTACGCGGCAAATCCATAGAGACAGAAAGTAGGTTCGTGGTTGCTATGGGTTGAAGGCAGGTGATTGCTAAAGGATGTGGAGTTTCTCTGGGGAGTGATCAAAAAAGTTCTGGAATTAGACAGTGGTGACCTTTGCCCAACCTCGTGAACAAAAACCACGAAGTTGCATTCTCTAAAAGAGTGGCTGTATCTCAATAAAAACGCTTTTTTTTTTTTTTTAAATCTGATCTGGTTTTGTTTTTCATTCTTGATCACAACACTTTCGCTTACAACGTTAAGGTGGATCTGAAGTTTGTAATTGCTGGCAATTCTCACCTGGCTCTTGGAAAGAGTTGGGTCTACACTTTGGGTCTTCGTCAGCAGGAAGGATACCTAATGCTGCCGCTATCCACTGGAAAGGACCTGGGCACAGAAGGGCCCCGGCACAGCCTCTGAGTCCTGCCCAAAGCACCAGAGAATCCAAAATGACACAGTTGCGCCGAAGAACGCGGCCTGATCGCCTGGGATCGGGTCGCCTGGGGAAACCGCACAGGGGCTGGATGTGCACACCGCTGCAGGCAGGACAGACCACTGCCCCCAGCCACCCATGCGCCGTGTCCTCTGACCAAGGGACCACCAATGGGAACTCAAGGCACCGGCCACGTCAGGGTCAACATCAACATGCCAGCCCCTTGTCACTCTCGTGGTTCTTTTTCCAGGCCAGCGTCCGCATCCCCACCATGTCCCGCTGGAGGTCACACACCTGTCCCCATCACCTCTCCGAACTCGTCTCCTCTCACACACGCCACCACTGTTCTACCGGGGGACGCTTCAGTTCTCACTTCAGGGCTTGTGTGTTTGCGTTTCCCCTCTGCCTGGAACGTTTCTTCCCCCAGCAATTCCAATGGCATGTGAACACGCACGCGCGCGCTCACACACACCCAACAGACTCACTTTCAACAAGATAAAGTAAACGTAGGGGCGCCTGGGTGGCTCAGTCGGCTGAGCGTCCGATTTCAGCCCGGGTCATGATCTCGCAGGTCGTGGGTTCAAGCCCCGCGTCGGGCTCTGTGCTGACAGCTTGGAGCCTGCTTTGGATTCTGTGTCTCCCCCTCTCTCTGCCCCCTCCCCACTCATGCTCTGTCTCTGTCTCTCAAAATTAACGTTAAAAAAAAATTTTTTTTTTTTTTTAACTGGAGGAGGCAGCTAAGTCAGCATGGAGAGGGAAAGTCACAGCCTTGATGAGGTTTTGGGGCGATGGTGGGTGGGGTCCGGAGCCAACGACCAAGAAATAATTCTTAAACGCATCTTTGGTGCAAAAACGTGGTTTTATTAAAGTACGGGAACAGGACCCACGGGCAGAACGAGCTGCGCTGGGGTTATGAAGAGTGACTGCTTATATACTAAGGAGTTGGGGGAGGTAAAGGCAAAGGGAGGCTTCCAGAAGGACTTTGCTCTGCTAAAGAGGACTCCTAAGATCCCTGCAGCTTCGCTATTGTCCAGCTAAGGTTGTTTCCCTCTACTAAGGCATTAACTTTAGGACAGCACGGTACGGGGTCCCTGGAGAAACGTTCTAGTCTGTATTTGCCTCCAGTATTTGTCAATGGGCTACAGGTAATGAGGAAATTTAATTTTACCTGTCATTTCCTCCTTGCCTTCATTCCCCACATCACTATGGAGGGGTGATGCTGGGGCTTGAGGAAACTGAGGCTATAGGTTTCTGGAGATTAAGCTATTGATAAGATTGCCTTCTTCTTGTAATTTACCAAGACATTTGTAAACTGATGTCCTGTAAGACTGTGATCTCTATCAGTTAGTCATTTGTTTTCTTTCCTTGCCTTTGTCCTGGGACAGCCAAGAGTGCCTGAGGACTATCACACACCTCCCACCTGGAGGGAGAGGGGTGCGCTAGCTTTCCCACTGTCCTCAGCCCGCCCCTCGCTCTCTCATCATCCTCAAATGCTTGTACTGGAAAGGAAGAAAACCTTTGAATTAACGCGTTTTCCCAACAGAAGAAGTGTTGAAAGAGAACAGCAGAAGAAACCCAAAGAAAGAAGGAAATAATGTAATATTTATTTACCAAACAAATGGCCCCACCATCAAGGAAGACTATCATGCTTACAAGAGCAAATACGGAGGTGGGAGTAGGGGTGGAAGGCTAGCTTTAAGACATCTGAAAAAATCACGGCTTGGGCGAAAATGCTACTTCTGGGCACCTCGTCCGTCAGAAAGGTCTCAACGTTGACACCGTCTCTCTACATTTTCTAAGTGTATCCCTCTGTAGTTTTTTTTTTTTAATTTTTTTTAACGTTTATTTATTTTTGAGACAGAGACAGAGCATGAACAGGGGAGGAGCAGAGAGAGAGGGAGACACAGAATCTGAAACAGGCTCCAGGCTCTGAGCTGTCAGCACAGAGCCCGACGCGGGGCTCGAACTCACGGACCGTGAGATCATGACCTGAGCCGAAGTCGGACGCTTCACCGACCAAGCCACCCAGGCGCCCCTATCCCTCTGTAGTTTTAACAGCGCTAACAGCCCTTAACATCACTGATTTTTACCAAGGAGGTGGGTCAAGAAGCTCAGTCAGCCAAAATCAGAAAAGACTTAGGTCTTGGAGGGAGCCAAGTTCTAGGAAAATGTGTCACATTCAATCCTTGTTTTCGGTTCTTTTACTATTTATGTTAAAGCGGAAGAGACAACCAACGCAAGAAAGGGGGGATCCATCCTGAATGTCCTCCTAGTGGCTAGATTATGACTTCAAAGTGGGTCGAGTTTGTGAGAAATCAACACAGTGACAAGTCAGAACCAAAAAGAAGGCCCTTCCTGGGCCATCACAGTACCCCTACCTCATGATGGGTTGAAATTGCTTCCAGGGGAGCAGCGCTGGCTGCCAACGGCAAAGGTCCTTCTCAACTTTGGTCAGGGCCGACCTCTGTCCCAAATCCCACTCTGCCTTTATCTTGAAGTATCTAGGAGAGACCAAGCATTTCTTCCTTAGAACCAAATATCGAGGAACCACCCAAACGCCCGCTATCAGTAGAATTGATAAATTGTGGTACATCATACGACGGAACGTTACGTAGCACTGAATTAACTAAGACGTATTTGGGGGGTGCCTGGGTGGCTCAGTTGGTTCAGCGTCCAACTCCTGATTTCGGCTCAGGTCGTGATCCCGGGGTTGTGGGATTGAGCCCCGAACCAGGCTCTGCACTGATCGTGGAACCTGCTTAAAATTCTCTCTCTCTCCCTCTTCCCCTCTCCCCAACTCACGCTCTCTCTCTCTCTTTCTCTAAAACAAACAAACCAACAAACAAAGACCATCAGAGATGAGTCTCAAAAACATACTACAAACAATATGATTTCATTTTTATTAGGGCTCCAAACTGGGAAAACAAAACCATAGACTGTTCTGGCGTACATAAAACCATAAACAAAAGCGGGAACACTATAGAGACAAAATTCAGGATGGCAATTATGTCTGAGTGCAGAGATGTGGATGTGGTCGAACAGGGACATGGAGAGCACCCCAAGATGCCACTAATGTTTTATTTGCTAAGCTGAGCGCTCACTATCTGGGTGTTTTGTTACAATTTTTAAGCAAGGCTTTGGTTCCATATAGTGTCTCATAAAACTTCT
This sequence comes from Panthera uncia, assembly GCF_023721935.1. Classification (NCBI taxonomy): domain Eukaryota; kingdom Metazoa; phylum Chordata; class Mammalia; order Carnivora; family Felidae; genus Panthera; species Panthera uncia. Next base: position 13,978,620 of record NW_026057588.1, read on the forward strand.
AGGAGCAAAACCAGAAAACAGTGAAGCAACTCTTTATGTATATGAATAGTAAATGACCTTCATAAAAAGGTTAAGCATCCGACTTCGGCTCAGGTCACCATCTCGCAGTTGGTGAGTTCGAGCCCCGCGTCGGGCTCTGTGCTGACGGCTCAGAGCCTGGAGCCTGCTTCGGATTCCGTGTCTCCCTCTCTCTCTCTCTGCCCCTCCCCTGCTCACGCTCCGTCTCTCTCTTTCTCTCAGAAATAAATAAACATTAAAATTTTTTTTAAAAAGGAAATTTTAACGTATGAAGGAGTTTCGATTAGGTGACGATGCCTCGACTCAGAATACTTAATGTATTTTGCTCAGGGCACCACTAAACAAACATGTTCCCACTAAACTATCAACTACACAACATTATGCAATAAAGTGTGCTTTTTGCTGAAGTCACCCAACCTCTCCCACTTACATACCACTATCTTTTTAAATTTTTTTTAAAAAACATTTATTTATTTCCGAGAGGTAGAGAGAGACAGAGCACAAGCAAGGGAGGCGCAGAGAGACAGGAAGACACAGAATCTGAAGCGGGCTCCAGGCTCTGAGCTGTCAGCACGGAGCCGACCCGGGGCCCGAACCCGCGAACCACGAGATCATGACCTGAGCGGCAGTCGGGCGCCTACCTGACCGAACCACCCAGGCACCCCAGGTGTGTGTCAATGGTGTTTTGGGCTTGATTTGATTTCTCATTTAAATTATTGGTGAAATAATTGATTACTAGATGTAAAACCAGTATGGACTTTGGTTATACAATAAAGTGTCAACTCATTGGTAATCTCAATTATTTCAGGTATACCTTACTAACAAAAATATTAGTGGATTCAGCATAAAATGTTGTAGTACTGCCCAGCCTGTGAATTTTGTTCTGTATCTTGAGTAAATTTATGATAATGTTCTTGTGAGCTATCGACAAAACACGTGTACTTTTGTGAACTATGAACTTTCTAATTAAACTTTATTTTTTTTAATGTTTGTTTATTTTTGAGAGAAACAGAGAGAGAGAGAGAGAGAGAGAGAGAGAAGCAGAGAATCCTAAGCAGGCTCCGAGCCGCTAGCACAGAGCCCGACGTAGGGCTCGAACTCACAACCCATGAGATCATGGCTCGAGCGGAAATCAAGTCAGACACTTAACTGACTGAGCCACCCAGGTGCCCCCTAATGAAATTTTACATGCGATGTGATATTTACAGGAATGATACTTTGTGTAAACTGTCAAACGTCAGTATTTTATTACAATTTTGTTATCAAATGTATATTATCACTAAATGAACTTTGATTTTAAAAATCAAATTAGCTTTAGTTGTATGTGATGTTTTACAAATAGAATTGTATAAAAGCTAAAAAAAAAAACACATTTTGGCGGCTGAGAAAAAAGGTTACAGGCCAGGGGAACCCCCCCCCCCCCCCCCCCCCCCCCCCCCCCGGGGTTTTGGGGCGGGGGCGCGGGTCCCCCCCAATCACTGATGTGGACGACTGGTCCTGGGAGGCCATGGGACAGGTCTGCATCAAAGGGAGAGAAAGGATTCTCTTTCCAAAAGCGGCATCTCACGGTGGAGAGAGCACCAAAAGGAGCTGGGGCCCTTGGCCGTCACTGTGAGCTCTGCAGTGGGGATGATTTTGAATCATCCCCACTGGGGAGATGTGACCCCTCAGCCTGTCCTGTGGGCTCTATTTTCTTTTTAAAATTTTTTTTTAACGTTTTATTTATTTTTGAGACAGGGAGAGACAGAGCATGAACAGGGGAGGGTCAGAAAGAGGGAGACACAGAATCTGAAACAGGCTCCAGGCTCTGAGCTGTCAGCACAGAGCCCGACGCGGGGCTCGAACTCACGGACCGCGAGATCATGACCTGAGCCGAAGTCGGCCGCTTAACCGACTGAGCCACCCAGGCGCCCCTGTGGGCTCTATTTTCAAACCAGATCCACAACCGGCCCACTTCAGTCCCTCCACGGCCCCACCCGGATCCCATCCACCTTCTTCTCCAGACTGTTCCACCGAACCAGCCCCCTCCCTGTCTTCCTGGCTCCCGTCGCACCTCCTGCGTGTGTTTCCCATGCCCACACCATGCAGCCACAGGGCTCTTGTGAAGGCCTGAGCCAGGTCAGGGTCCTCCCCTGCTGGGAAGCCTCAAGTGGCCCCACCAGAGAGTAAAAGTCAAAGTCCTCCCCAAGCCCATGGGGCCCCCTCAGTCCTCTCTAGGACTGTCCCCTTCTCTCACCTCTCTGGCAACATCGCTTATCATGTCCCCCCCCCCCCCCATTCTACTCCAGCCACAAAGCCGATTCCTGGAACACACCAGGCACATTTTCACCTCAGGGCCTTTGCACTGTTCCCTCTGCTTGGAATGCTAATTCCCTGCTTCAGGCCTTTGCCAGAATGTTGCCTTCTTGGTGAGGCTTTCTCTTAATACCCTTTCGAGCAAACTGCCCTCATACACTCCTCATCCTCCTTCCCTGTTTTAATTTCTGAATAATAGTTATCATCATGTGATATAATGTCTTACCTAAGTATTTCACTAGAATATAACCCCCAGGAGGGGCACCTGGGTAGCTCAGTCAGTTGAGCCTCTGACTCTTGGTTTTGGCTCAGGTCATGATCTCGGGGAGACAGAGCCCCATGTTGGGCTCCACGTCAGCGCCTGCTTGAGATTCTCCCTCTCTCCTCTGTCTGTCCGTCCCCTTCCCCCATGTGCTCTCTCTCAAAGTAACTGACAAATGTTAAAAAGAAAAAAAAAAAAAGAGGGGTGCCTGGGTGGCTCAGTGGGTTGAGCATCCGACTCTGGGTTTCGGCTCAGGTCATGATCTCATGGTTTGTGGGTTTGAGCACCACGGCAAGCTCCACGCTGACAGTGCAGAGCCTGCTTGGGATTCTCTCTCTCCCTCTCTCTCTCTGCCCCTTCCTTGCTCACAGGCACATTCTCTCTCTCAAAATAAACCAACTTAAAAATAAATAAAATGTTAAAAAGAATGTAATCAACAAAGCCAAAGTATATAGTCAACTATAGCTAAATTATGGAAAGAGCCCAAATGTCCATCAACCGATCAATGGATAAAGAAGATGTTACACACACACAATGGAATGTTACTCAGTGATCAAAAAGAATGGAAGCTTACCATTTGCAACAACATGGCTGGAGCTAGAATGTATTATGCTAAGCGAAATAAGTCAGTCAGAGAAAGACAAATATACGATTTCACTCATGTGTGGAATTTAAGAAACAAGACAGATGAACATAGGGGAAGGGAAGGAAAAATAAGAGAAAAACAGAGAGGGAGGCAAACCCATGAGAGACTCTTAAGTACAAATAACAAACTGAAGGTTGCTGGAGAGGAGCTGGGTGGGGGATGGGCTGATGGGTGATGGGCATTAAGGAGGGCACTTGTGATGAGCACTGGGTGTTATATATAAGTGATGAATCATTAGATTCTACTTCTGAAACCATTATTACACTATACATTAACTAACTTGGATTAAAAAAAAAAAAAAAAAAAGAACGTAACCCCAGGACAGAGGGAGTTTTCTGTACCTTGTAGAGCATTTTATCCCAGGTGCCCCCCAATAGTGTTGGCTCAATAAACACCCCTGGGATGAATGAATGAATGAATGACCCTAGGGTAGATTCTTAGAATGATTAAAACATACCCACTTCTAGCCCCCATAGAGCCCAGATTTAGTGAAGGGACAGAAATTAAATAACTAGACGTCCTCACGTGGCAATAAGAACAAACAGGGAAAGGGGTGCTTGGGCGGCTCAGTGGGTTAAGCATCGCCTTCGGCTCAGGTCATGATCTCACAGTTTCTGAGTTCAAGCCCCGCAACTAGCTCAGTGCTGACAGCTTTGGAGCTTGGAGCCTGGAGCCTGGAGCCTGCCTCGGATTCTGTGTCTCCCTCTCTCTCTGCCCTTCCCCAGCTCACACTCTGTCTCCCAAAAATAAAAAAATAAACATTAAAAAAAAAAAAAAGAACAAAGAGGGAGAGATAAATGGGGAGCCATGGTTTTAGTAACGTATGGCTGCTAACTGTGCTGGATGGTGAGGAAGTGACATTTGAGCTACGGGCTGTCTGATGAGGAGCAAAGATCGGGGAGAATATTCTAGGCAGAGAGAGGAGCCGGTGCAAAGCCAGAAATGAGCTCTGAGCATTTGATGAACAGAAGGAAAGCCACTGTTTGTGCCCCATCAACAACAGGTGGAAAAGGGTTAGGCACGGATGGACCTACAAGGGTCAGATTACTTCTTGTGGGTGTTAAGGAAGGGAGCGACTAGGTCTCCTTGTGTATGTCAACTGGTCTTTCCCTTCTCTGGGCCTCATTTTGCCTCATCTGTGAAATGGGGGTAGGCCTGAGGCCCCTCTGCTTCCAGACATTCTCACCATCCCTCAAGACCACCCTAGAAGGCAGGCGCTATTACCATTGGATCAGGAAAGAGGCCCCAAAAGGCTAAACCACTTTCCCAAGGCCACAAGAGTTGTAAGAGCAGCCTCCATATTTGAAGCTGGCGGCCCCAGAGCCTTGGCTCTTAAACTCCACTGCCTATTGCAGCCCCAATAACCACAACAGGTACTGCAGTGCGCTGGTGGTTACTCGTCTTCAGCGGCAGGCAGAGCCCGCTATGGCCACTTACAAGCGGGGGGTCCTGGGTTAGTCGCTTGCGTCCCCTGAGCTCATTTCTTCATCTGTACAGTGTGCGCCCCAACATTAACCTCAACTAACACAACACTTGGCTGACCAGGAGGAATGAGGCCTCACTGCCAAACAACGGCGTGACTTTCAGAGATGGAAAGTGTGTGTGTGTGCGTGTGTGTGACGGGGTGTTGAGGGGTTTGGGTGTTTGGGGAAAAGGGACCCGGATCCCTAACGTGTAACGTGTGAAGGCTCATAAGTCTTTCCGTTCCTTTCTGGCGTTATTCCCTCCATTCAACCGCGGAGCAACTCTCGATCTCTCCCCCCACCCCCACGCCGTATTTTTTTTCCAGGCTGAAAAGAGGTCGTGGTCCCTTTAAGGCCCGCCCCTCCCTCCCCCAAAACTTCCCAGTGTCTGCTCTCTTTTCGATCCCGGACGGCCGGCCAGGCTCGCCGCCGAGCTGGTAGGGGCTGGGGGCGAGGGGTCGGGGAAGGGTGCAGGGGGATGGGTGGGAGGCGCCGCCCGCCGCCCGCCGCCGGAGCGCAAGGGGTGGGGGAGGGGCGGAGGCCGGGAGCGAGGCGGTGCAGATAACGCGGCCGCCGGGTCGCCCGCCGTGGGCGCGGGCCCGCTGGCGAGCGACCCGGAACGTGTGGCGCCGAGAACGGTTCCGCCGCGTCCCGGCCGCGCGCGACGGCGCGAGGGGCGTACGGGCCGGGCGCGGGGGCGGGGAGGGGAGGGGCCCCTGTCCCCCCTCCCCCCACCGCATTCCTCTGACGTCGGGACCTCGCGACCCCGCCCTTCAGTGGGACCCGCCCCGCCTCGCTTCCCTCGCGCGGATCACGTGTTGAAGGAGCTGCGCCGCCCCTCGGTGCGTTCGGTTTGCCTTTTCGGGTCTTCCCAGTGTGACTGGGAACTGATTTAGATCCTCATCGGCCCGCTCGCAACTTTCTTATCTTCCCAAACCCGCAGACCCACCAGTCCTGTCTCACTCGCTTAGTGCCACTGACCCCATTTCGAACTTAGTTTCCATGAGGACTCCTGTTTCGGGAACCCTCTTTCACCCACTGGGAATGTTCCGAAGCATCTTTGGGGCGGTCGCCCGTACTTCCCACGACTCGATCCTCTGCAAGCGCAGCGTCTCCCACCTCCAGCAGTCAGCCCCATAACATTAGAGCCCTTAGGCGGGATCCTGGCTCAGCCTCCGGCCCTGCCCCTAAGTTCTGGCTGTTGGGCGTCGTTGGACCCTAGAGACTCTGAGAAAGGGCATTATCTTCGTGGTGTCCCTACCCCGTCTCCACGGAAGGAAGTCCCGCCCCCGCCGGACGAGTAGAACACCAGGACTCCCCTTTGCAGAGCGCGAAAGCGCTGTGCCGCGTGCGGGACTTGTCTCTCCCTTACCCACGCGGGACTTCCACGCAGTAGAGTCCCCAGACTGTGGCAAGCCAGAGAGGTCAGGGCTGTCGGGTGGAAACCACTGGCCGGAGTGGTCAGGAGTTATCACAGGGCAGGCCTGGAGTCAGGACTGGTATGGACTAGGAACGCTTTTCAGAGCGGAGACTGCTGCACGGACTACTCCTCCGGCAGGAGGGGCAGTGGGCAAAGTGTTCCAGATGGAAGAACCTGCACGGGCAAAGGTCAAATGGTGCGTGGAAGGTCCTTCCCTGTGTGCAAACTGAAAGGCACTATTGTGGCTGAATTTAGAGGTGGAGCAGTGAAATGACCCCCAGGAACGTGACAGGGTCCTAAGACAATCAGCACTAGCAAATGGTTTTATACCGAAAGGGTTAAGTTTGGGTTATTGAAATTCCTCCGGCATCGTAAAGGCCCGAGGTGGAGAGGAATAAGGTATAGTGGTGGGGACAGAGCTGCACTGGCAGCTGCCCCTCTGTCTAGGTCTAGCCTTCGGGCGCAACTCACAGCATGTTAATAAATACTTGGGGTACTGCAGGCCTTCGCCCGTTTAGAGGGTCGCCCCGCCTACAGAGACGCCTGAAAGCCTGTTCGCGCCTGCGCTCTCGCTTCCGATCCTTTCCTTGACTGCGCCAAAGAGCGCCTCCCGGCCTGGGGAGGGCTTCGCCTTTTCACCCAATCAAAACCCACCGGTGGTCCTACTGTCTAGTGAGGGGACCCTTTCCACTCTTCATTGACTAATCGAGTAGAGACGAACAAGACGGGCATCTGCAGTGGCCACTAGAGAGTGGCAAAAGGGAGGGGTTTCCTTTTCTCCTCTCCGAGTGGCGCGGGAAGGTAGTCGCTGTGACTGGAAGACTAAGAAGTTTCGGCTTGAGGGATTAGTGAGGAAGCCAATGAAAGTGGAAAGAAGGCGGCGCTGTTCAGGCGAGTGGGGAGCGCCGTTCCTATCAGGTGCTCCAAAGGAGGCCAGGCTGTGCCAGAAACCCGACCTATCAGATTGGAGTTTATTTTAAGGCGGTGGGATTGGCGAAATGACTGGCAGAAAGCACTCGCCTATAAGGAGTGTTCCAGACAAACGAGGGCGGGCCGTCCTGCAGAACGGCGTGGGCTGTATCCAATAGGTGCGCAAGGCGTGCGGAGGCTTCCCCTCCCCCCTTGGCGGGACCAGTGGCTCCCCCTATCGGGTGGGGGCGGCGGGTGACAGGCGTGTCCCTCCCCCAATGAGAGGCGGGGGGAGGCGGGTTCTGCGCCGCCATGTCGCGGAGGCTGCTGCCCCGGGCGGAGAAGCGGCGTCGGCGGTTGGAGCAGAGGCAGCAGCCGGACGAGCAGCGGAGGCGGTCGGGAGCGATGGTGAAGATGGCGGCGGCGGGCGGCGGAGGCGGCGGTGGCCGCTACTACGGCGGCGGCAGTGAGGGAGGCCGAGCCCCTAAGCGGCTCAAGACGGACAACGCTGGCGACCAGCACGGAGGCGGTGGCGGCGGCGGTGGAGGAGCCGGGGCGGCGGGCGGCGGCGGCGGGGTGAGGCCAGGGTCTTAGGCGCCGGGGACGGCCGAGAAGGGAGGGAAAAATTTCCACCTTGAGGGTATTCATTTGGTGGGGGGGGCCTCTGCGCACGCGCCCAGGCCCTCGCGCTGTGACGGGGTGGGGGAGGGGCAGGCGTTGGGCAAACGGCGGGGTTTGCGCGAGGACAGGCGCTTGCGCGTGCGCGCTACTCTGAGCGGGGGTGTGGGAGGCGGAGGAAGTAGCTCGCGCTGCGGGCGGCGCAGTGCGCAGGCGCCGCGGGCTGGGGTGTGGGGGCCAGGCACGCGGCCGGGCCGTTTTTTTTCCTTTATCGTTTAATTCACGGCCCTCATGCGCAAGCGCACTTCTTCTCCTCGGGCCTCGTGGGCGGTTGTGGGGGCGGGGGTGGCACCGCGTGAGCGGGGAATGGGTGGGCGGTGGCCTTTTCCGCGCTTGGGTGGGGAATTCTGCCCGATCTCTGTTTAATCCATGTAGTGTCATAGTTTGTCTCAATAGAGAAGTTGATCTTATTTGAGGCTGTTCCCCCAGAACGGAATGTGTCCCCATTTTTGTGGGCAGTGAACACCGGAAGGAAGGCTTGTGGAAGGTCTTTTTTAGCCGTTTGGGAATTGAACTAACTTTGGAACGGCCACAAGTTTGCTTACAATTTCCGGGAGTTAACTGGATGCATGCAGTTGGTTTGCTGAACCAAAATGTTCCCTGAGGGTGAGAGTGAACGTTTTTGGTCTCCTAGTCGGAAAGGACCACCATTTGTTCCTCCTGGCTCGGAGCCCATTTCCTCCTCATGAAGTCCTCTCCCGTTCAGCCATTTGCAGGGTTTTCCAGGGTTTCGTGGTGATCGGTAGCTGTGATTTACTAGTGGTTTAATCTGTGCCAGGCCCTGTTGCACACTATTAAAAAAATACCCTAACCAGATCTTTAAGAGTTCTTTCTGTGTGAGCTACAGGGCGGTATTAACAATTCTGGACTTGTAAAGATGAAGTAAACTTGTTTAGATCTTGTAGCTAGTGGGGGGGGAGGGGACAGGATTAGAATTTATGGGCAATGGAACTGCAAACCGCTGAGCTGGTAACCATCATCAGGCGGGTGTGCCTCTTGTGGTTTGTGTGGTTCATTCCTGAAATAGGATCCAATTCTGCCCCTGTTCCACGGGCTTCTGCTTGGTGGCTCTCAGACAGGAGGTTGGGCCCAGAGCCCAGCAGACACTAGAAAGTTACTTTTCTCCTGATTTCGGAAGACTGCTCTGTGTGTGTGTGGTGTGCGTGTGTGGAAAGATGCTTCTTGCAAGGGAATGATCTTGGTTTTTAGCTGCTGTGGGTTGGAGTTTCTTTTCTTTCTGAAGGACCTTTTTTGTCTTTTTCTTCAGGCTGGCCTAGGCAGTATTTTCCAACACAAATTTTGGTGGGTTATTAAAGACTAGAAGCAGTCAAGACTGCCCTGGCTTTCACAGCTTCTGGGTCACGGGCTGTTTTACCATGACTGGACGTGGGGATGAGTGTGGGGAACAGTAATACTTGGCTGACTGATGTTGGCAACTTGTTTCACTGGGCGGGAAAGGGCAAAGAGACGGTTGGATGCAGCGGGAGTGTTCTGATTCAGATTGCAGCAGGGTAGCGTTTGAGCCCTTCTTGCAAACTGCTGTCCCCTCTCCATCCCAGCCTTTCCCAGGGTTTCCTTGATGGGTGGAAAGAGAAAAGTTCTAGGAGGAATGTAAGGTGTGGGACATGCTTTGTTCTCCATTCTGCCTTCCTCAGAAGCTGCAGCAGGAACCATAGGGATAGTAGCCACCCACTCAGGGCCTGTGCTTAGCTGGCCCCAAACCCTTTTAGGCTGATTGGTTTGTATGGCCATTCTTTGTTGTCTGCCCTGTGTGACACTTAAGTGTCTCATCGGATGAGGTCCCCAACAGCACAGAGGGCAGTGGGCCACCATCTTGTACAGCAGGAAATGAAGTGATGTTGTTTTCCTTTCTCAGGAGAACTACGATGACCCACACAAAACCCCTGCCTCCCCAGTTGTCCACATCAGGGGCCTGATCGACGGAGTGGTGGAAGCTGACCTTGTGGAGGCCTTGCAGGAATTTGGACCCATCAGGTACTCCTATCAGAGCCCCGGGGTTGGACATAAAGAAGTCACCTCCTTAGTGTCCTATGCATTCTTAATTTCTGGTTGGAAGTGAGGTGGCCGGTGTGGCCCAGGGTCCTTTGGCTGTGTCCTGGGACTCCTCCACTCTTGGTTTTGGCTGTCATACTTGGGATCAGGTTTTAGTAAGTTCCATGTCTTTGTTGTTGTCTTTTTTTTTCTCCTCCTGCCTGTAGTTTCTAGGCAGCAGTCTCCCCTTCAGTGAGTAGTTACTAAGTAGTTACTAAGTGTATTTGTCACACTGTAGGTGCTGGAAATAGAGTAGCAAATGAGATGTCTTGGGCCCCTCCCAGATAGCTGCCTACGCAGAGTGGTCAGCACTGTGATAGGAAAGTCCAGGAGCCCATAGAAGGCATGTGACTCAGTCAAGGGAGGAGGGTTCAGGAAGGAAGGCTTCTCAGAGGAGGTGGTACCATCTCTTTTGTCTGTTGTGCCACTTAGGCGCAGGGTGTTGAGGTCAGGAAACCATGATGAAGGTGTAGAGGGGTCAAGAGACAGGAGTCAGTTCACGGAAAGTGGAACGTCTTCCTCTTGCCTGTGTTCTGGGAGGACTGAAACCTGTGTTCTCTCTGCCAGCTATGTGGTAGTAATGCCTAAAAAGAGACAAGCGTTGGTGGAGTTTGAAGATGTGCTGGGGGCCTGCAACGCTGTGAACTACGCAGCCGACAACCAAATCTACATTGCTGGCCACCCAGCTTTCGTCAATTACTCTACCAGCCAGAAGATCTCCCGCCCCGGGGACTCGGACGACTCCCGGAGCGTCAACAGCGTGCTTCTCTTTACCATCCTGAACCCAATCTATTCAATTACCACGGTGCGTGCCAGCGAGCCTCGTTTTAGATGCTTCTGTGAGATCTTCCTTCTTCCCTTCCTGTCCCCTCATCTGAGCCAGATTGACCTGCCAGTGCCCTTTCATCTTGCCCGTGTGCTTTTTACAGGATGTTCTTTACACTATCTGCAATCCTTGTGGCCCCGTCCAGAGAATTGTTATTTTCCGGAAGAATGGCGTCCAGGCCATGGTGGAATATCCTTTGTTGGGGGAGGGGTGTTCTTTGAGGTGGGGGGCTCTTACAAGGCTCTGCAGCGTTCTGTCCTTTGAACCAGTGTGGAACTTCTGAGTGCTTGCCAGATGCCTTCATGGAGTCCCCAGTCTGATGGGAGGGGTCGTTAATAAACAGTCTGCAATGTAGTGTGGAAAGCTCAGGGTCAGAAGTGCGGTAGGGGTAGAAATGGGGGGCTGGCAATGACCAGGAGACCTGACAGGGTGGATCTATTTCTGTGAGGAGGTAGGAGCTGGTGTTCAAGACAGGAACTGGTTTCTGCCAAGGTCCTCAGGTGGGCGGGAGCTTAGCCTTAGGAGGAAGCAAAAGGCCTGCCGCCTGACGGGGTGAGGGTTCACTGCAGGTGCTGAAAGAAGTCAGTAGGGCGTCCTGCGTAGTGCTCTAAAGCATGGGTCAGGGTGCAGTGGGAAGCCGCTGACAGAGCTCCGAGGCAGGAGCATCCTCTGGTTGATGTTTCAGAGGTTGTCCAGCTTTGGTCAAAGCACATGGCACGAGTAGGAGAGGACTGGGCTAAAGAAGAAAGTGGCTAAGCCTGGGGTGGTGGCAGAGGGGGCTGGCTGCCACTCTGGGCCGGGAGTGCAGATGACAGGAACTCTGGGCAGTGGCGGCCCACCCACGCAGCCCTCCAGCTCACCTCCATGCAGGCGGCTGGTGACTGGGCAGTGAACTGATGATCCCAGAGCGCGTCTGCAGTATGGCCTTCGGGTGCTCCCTCGTCCTCCCTTTCTGGGACGACTTAAAGCCCTTCCCAGAGAGCACCCATCCCGCGGTTTTCCTTAACTGTAGTCACATTTGATTCTGTGCAGAGTGCCCAGCGGGCCAAAGCCTCACTCAACGGGGCTGACATTTATTCGGGCTGTTGCACTCTGAAGATCGAATATGCAAAGGTAGGTCTGGGAAATGACTGCCCCTAGTCAACTTCCAGAGGAGCTGGGGCCTGGCTAATTTCAAGCTGTGTCTCGTTCTGCAGCCTACACGCTTGAATGTGTTCAAGAACGATCAGGATACTTGGGACTACACAAACCCCAATCTCAGTGGACAAGGTAATCCTGACGGCCACTTTGTTCTAAACACACCCGCCTTGCCTTCACTTGACTAGCGCACCTCATAGACCCGGGCTCAGGGTTATGTAATGCCATTGGGCTCCCTGTGGACATGGGAGGGCCTGGGGGGGCGGTCAGTTCTTGGAAAAGACACCCCAATGGGAGATGGTGAATGAAGGGGCCTCTGTAGGTTCTAGTTGCTGCTGGGGGCCCTTTGATGTGGCGGAGGGTGTAGAGCCAAGGCAGAGGCTCGGACGGGGTGGGGAGCAGGCCCTCACTGAGCACAGGGCATGGCGATGGCTTATAAACCATAGCGGCTCCCAGGTGGATTCTGCTGCTTCCCTTCTGGGACCCTGCTTAGGGTCACTGACTCCATTCTCACCGGGCCAGGAATGGTGCTCTTGCTCTCCACTACCGAGAGGGTCTGCTGGTGGGGGGAGGGGCGGGGAGCAGCCGGGGGAGGCGGTGAGGGCTCCTGGGCCCTCGGAGCAGAGCCTTTGAGCAAGTTGACCTTGCGGAGGTGAGACACCCCGGATTGGAGCAGGGCGGACACGCCTCACCTCACTTGTAGAGGGGACTCAGCATCTCTGCGGGGGGCCCAAATGGACAACCCCCTTCCTAGAATCTGTCAAGAATGGTCTGCCTTGGATAGGAGGGAGAGGTGGAGGATTGCCTTTGAACACCAGCCGCACCCCCTCAGCAGGACCGTCCATCTCTGTCTTGGTCTGCTACGTCGGACTAGGCCGCGGGCTGAGGGAGGAGGCTGGTCGCTGACCTCTCACAGGCTCTGGGGAGGCCAGAGGCCCCCGTTCCCAGGCAGGCCCGTCTTGCTCGCCCTTGCAGCTGGGAAGCAGTGGGCAGGGTGGGCTAGACTCTTCCCCAGGACCCTCACAATGGGCGCTGTGGGCATGGCCGCCCCTCCAGAGATCAGAGGCAAATTGGTGACCGAGTGAATGTACCAGAGCGGGCAATGGCATTACATGACCGCTAACAGAAACATGGCAACCAACCATTTCTTCTCCAAGGAACACAAATAGAAGATGTGCAGACCGGCAGGGGCTAGTGGCAGGGGCCGGCTGTGCATTGGTTTCGATGCCTCTCAGCTTTGGCCGCCCCGAGGCTGGGGGTCAAACACAAGAGCTGATGAGGTGACCTGGAGTGAGGCGGTGCTTCGCCACCCCTCGGGGACCGTACTTCAGCGGCTCTGCCTCTGCACATTGCTCACCAACACACAGGGTAGAAACCACTAGCTCTTCCTGGAGAGAACAGAACATGCAGCCTCCACCACGTCCCCAGAAACAGCCGCAGACTTGAGCTCACTACATCAAGAACACCACACCGTGCTCCAAGGAACAGCTACAAGCACAGAGACAGAGGCAGACAGAGACAAAGAGAGAAAGAGACGCAACATGGCAGCAGACACTGCTTTTTTATTAAACATTAAAAAGCCAAAATCCAAGCAAACTTGAACCCGAGAATGTACACAGAAGTAGGAAACACAGAGAACAGAGCTCTCCCAGCCAGCCAGCGGCGCTCTTTTCGGAGAACGTTTCATAGACTGAAGTAGATTCCATGGGCCTCCAAGACAATAGGATCCTCTCTCCATTCCTCGCCATATGGGTTGGTTTTTGGTTTTTGTTTTTGTTTTTAAGTCCTTTGGTTTGGGGAGGGCCTTTTTTTTTTTCTTTTCTGTTTTGATATTTTTATTTTTTCCGCAGTCATCGGCTGCCAACATAATCTGCACCAACCGGAGATCAGAAACCAAAAAAAAAAAAAAAACAAAAACCAAAAAAAAAAAAAAAAAAAAAAAAAAAAAAAAAAAAAAAAAAAAAACCAGATCTAAAACCAGACAGCCAAACAGCTCAGAGGTACACAGTTACCTGCTGGCGGGTAACCGGGCGCGCTCCCAAGGCCAAAAGCGCGGGCATAGTGGGGCCACTGGCACACTTCACAACCAGGAGACACGCACACGGAGCGCTACACAGCCAGAAGCACCGCACCACCGCACTGCAGCACACAATGTGAGGAGGTGACAACACGGAGGGACACTACCCACTTCATACACCTTTATTTTCCACTTTTCTGGTATCTTCTGAGGACAGAACATCTGTGAGCCATTTTTGATTTAATCAAAGCATTGACTTTTAAAAAACAATTCTTAAAAAAAAAATTGTAGCGGATGTGTACCGTAACTTGTATTTATGACTGTAAAACCATGTGATGCAGGGTCGCAGTGTATGTTTGATGGGACGCCATCTTTCAGAACTGTGCTAACTCACTGTTGAAGCGTCCAATGGTAAGAGAAAATACAGATTTGTTTTTTGTGACAAATGGACATTGTACTCTGTACTTCTGCTGTAAGTAGCCCTTTTCCATCTTTGTAATGACTGATTGTTGAAAACAAAAACCCAGGCTGGGTGGCAGGAAAGGGCAGTTGGTCTCGAGCCGTGGGGTTTGGAGTCTGCCAGACCTGGGTTCAAATCCCGGCTCAGCCGCTAACTTGCTTTGTGACCTTGGGCCAACACGTGTCTTAACTGCTCAGTTGAAAGTTAAGCGCTCAGGTTCCTTATCTGTAAAACGGGGCTGAAATAGTACCTACCTCATAGGGTTGTTGTGAGGAATTTCAGAAGCGGTGATGTCTGTAAAGCACTTAGCACAGTGTCTGGCGCTGAAGCGTTAAATTCATGTAGCGACTATGAGTCGCACCTGGGGTCTGGGGTGGATCTGCGCCATCGTCCGGGTCTGAGAATGTCGATGCCTTGTATGCGACTGCTCAACTGAACTGGTTCTGATGTTGCCCTGCTCGTCCTTTCCTACGGTCCCTCTCCTTGGGTCTGATGTGACGGGGAGGGATTCGGGTGGGGGGAGGACCAGAGTTGAGGAAGAAGGGGCCCAGAGAGCTGGGTGGGCCGAGAGCCCCTAGAACCTTGGGACTTCCGGGGCCAGATTTGATCTTCTGTCCGTCCTGCCCTCCCTTGGTTGTCCGCCTGCTCTTCGCTCCTCTCCCTTCACTGGGAGTTACTTTAGAAATCTGTTGTCGGCCTCCGTGACCTGACAGCTTCCGTAGCATCCGCAGGCTTCCCAGAGGGCCCCAGAGCTGGGCCTCCCATTTGGGCCCGGGCAGGGGAGAGAGCCCACAGGCAGGCCTCATCCTTCTCAGAGAAAGGAAACCAGCTGCTCCGTATGGGCCGAGGAAGGGAAGTCTGGGCTCCAGCCTTGAGGCTCGGGCTTCATGCCCACCCGGGGTCAGGCCACAGGAAGGAGGCCCCAGCAGCTCGGGTGAGGAAGGGAGGGTTTGCCTAAGGCTTGCAGGAACCAAAGGACTTTGAGGTTAGCCCCTAGTCAGGAGGGAAGACCCCTTTTTTCCAAGTTAGGCTCTGACTCTCTTCTCTGTCCACAGGTGACCCTGGCAGCAACCCTAACAAACGCCAGAGACAGCCCCCTCTCCTGGGAGATCACCCCGCAGAATATGGTGAGGGCAGGGGGTTCCCCTCCGTGGACTCCCGTGGCTCATGTGCCCCTGCCCGCCGCCCGCCGCGCAAATTCTCACCCGTCCTCCCTCTCTTTCCTTCCCACCCCCCAGGAGGGCCCCACGGTGGGTACCACAGCCATTACCATGATGAGGGCTACGGGCCCCCCCCACCTCACTACGAAGGGAGAAGGATGGGCCCACCAGTGGGGGGTCACCGCCGGGGCCCAAGTCGCTACGGCCCCCAGTATGGGCACCCCCCACCCCCTCCCCCACCACCCGAGTATGGCCCCCACGCCGACAGCCCTGTGCTCATGGTCTATGGCTTGGATCAATCTAAGATGAACTGTGATCGGGTCTTCAATGTCTTCTGCTTGTATGGCAACGTGGAGAAGGTGAGCTCCTGTGCGGTGCGTCGTTTTCCTCGTAGACCTGGCAGGCCCGAGCCTCATGCTCTTCCCGTGGGAGAGGGAGCCTGGCTAGGGGCAAGCTGGTAAAGAGAAGGAACTCACTTAGGCAGGGGACCAGCTGCAGGCATTTTGTTTGGCCCTCACCGTGTGGGTGTGGTTATCTCATTCATTGGGGGTGTTGACCAGAACATTTTAAGACCAAAGCGCTGATACTTCATACTACAAGGATGTGATTTATAAAACTTCATATGGCTAAAGATCGTCGAGTGAGGATTTTCTCCAGAAAACTTAAGATGATCTGGCAACACCGGGCCTTCCTGCCTTGCCTGTGTGACAGGTGGCTGTTCACCTCTGACCAGGTGGCCTCTTTCCTCTCTGTCAGACCCTTCTGAGTCCTGGAGGCGTCTGAGCCTGCGGCCCCTGGCCTAGCCTTAGCGGCCAAGTGCAGGTTGAGCGTTCCCTTGTGTGTCTGGCACTATTAAGAGTGCTTGGCGTGTAGTAACTTGCATTGCACTAGAATCCTTAATTAGACAAACAGGGGAATGAAGGCACGGAGGGTGATAACTTGCCCAGGTTCACAGGCTTTTATGTGGGAGCGGGACTCCCGAGCCAGAGAACTGGGCTTTAGTGCCTCTGTTACCAATTTTTACTGTCTTTAATGCTATCACCCACAGAGAGACTTTTTTGTTTTTAATGTATTTTTGAGAGAGCAAGCGCACACCTGAGCAGGGGACGGAGAGGGGCAGAGAAGGGGACGGACAGGAGCCAAGAGAGCCGGATGCTTTATTTTCTTGCCATGCCCCCTGGCTTTTGTTGTGCTTGTTAAGTGGTGCACGTTCCCGGGGTCACGGCCTGAGGTTAGAGAAACACGGTTGAGCTGAGCACTCACTGTGGGTCAGACCCGCTTCTCCGTTCTCTTGAAACATCATTCACGAGTGAGGAGGTGGAAGCCTCGCTCCAGAGCCAGGAGTTCTTGCTTCGAACTCGCTCCGAACGGGTGGCGCAGGGTCCCTGGAGGTCGGGCGATGGCGCTGATCACGGGTGCCGTCCTCCAGGTGAAATTCATGAAAAGCAAGCCGGGGGCCGCCATGGTGGAAATGGCTGACGGCTATGCTGTGGACCGAGCCATCACTCACCTCAATAACAACTTCATGTTCGGGCAGAAGCTGAACGTCTGGTAGGTACTTCGTCTCTTCAGGCGTGGGAATGTCGGCGAGGAACCGCGAAAGAAGGGACGTGGGATGTGGCTGCTCTGGAAAGGGCCTGGCAGAGGAGCACAGCGAGGCTGGCTGCTTGTCCGGGCAGGAGTGGGGTGTGGTGGGAACACTCCCCAGGGTTCAGCTGAAGCAGTGGGAAAAAGTGTGTGGGCCTCGCCTCTGCTGTGGAGCGATGCCCCCTGGGGCGCACGGCGTCTGCAGACTGGAACGAGGCGCCGGTGGAGGGCCTGGGGTCTGACAAAGAGCTCCCCTTCTCCGGTACAGTGTCTCCAAGCAACCAGCCATCATGCCCGGGCAGTCATACGGGCTGGAAGACGGGTCCTGCAGTTACAAAGACTTCAGCGAGTCCAGGAACAATCGGTTCTCTACTCCAGAGCAGGCAGCCAAGAACCGCATCCAGCACCCGAGCAACGTGCTACACTTCTTCAATGCCCCTCTGGAGGTGACCGAGGAGAACTTCTTCGAGGTGGGTGCTGTGGAGTTGGTCCTTCACCACAGCCATCTGAATAGGCTGTTTGTTCTAGCCTTCCAGCAAATCTCTGTGGAGCCCCTGCTCTCTGCCAGGCCCTGGGTTGGGTCCCAGGGTTGCGGCAGGGACCAGGATAGACAGGCTGAGACTGACACCAGACTTAGTTTGCATTTCTCACAAGCGAGGATGGGCGGCTTCTTTGCTGGAAAGGATTTCTCCTCTCCTGGTGTTACAGAGCGGTGGTCAGAGTCCAGTCTCAAACATCCACGTTGTCAGGCCCTTCGGGGGCTAGATAACATCAGAGGGGAGGAGCCTGTGAAGGCCTAGTTTGAGGAAACCAGGGCAGTGAGGGCGGAGGGCTGAATGGCACGGATGGACTTCAGACCTTGTCGTGGCCTCAGACGTTGCTGTTCAGTTCAGCAACACAAGTGGCTGGAGACGGGAATTTTAAAAAGCAGGTTCTCCGTTGTTGGCAACGTAACGGTAATAGTTACTACCATAATGACGATAGTTAACTTTAATAAAAACATAGTAAGAGGAGTGTGTCTAAACACGTTTTGGGGGGCGCCTGGGTGGCGTAGTCAGTTAAGCGTCCGACTTCAGCCAGGTAACGATCTCGCAGTCCGTGGGTTCGAGCCCCGCGTCAGGCTCTGGGCTGATGGCTCGGAGCCTGGAGCCTGTTTCCGATTCTGTGCCTCCCTCTCTCTTTGCCCCTCCCCGTTCATGCTCTGTCTCTCTCTGTCCCAAAAATAAATAAAAAACGTTGAAAAAAAAATTTTTTTAAATAAAAAAAAAAAATAAACACGTTTTGGGTCATGGGCCACCTTAGAGTATGTTGTGTGATCAAAGCTTAGAAATGCTCCAGGAAAATTGTAAGTGCTCCCCGTCCGGGGCTGCTTGAATCCTGCGACGCGGTACTCCTGTTTCTGAACGTGTTTTCTATCTCTTGCAGATCTGCGATGAGCTGGGAGTGAAACGGCCATCTTCTGTGAAAGTATTCTCAGGCAAAAGTGAGTAAACGGCCCTTGCCTTTGTTCCCCACTCCTTGGTTGCGCATGGGCGGCCCCCTGCCTCCTGCTCAGGTCGGCCTAAAACCTCTGCATTGTGTCCAGGTGAGCGCAGCTCCTCAGGGCTGCTGGAGTGGGAATCCAAGAGCGACGCCCTGGAGACTTTGGGCTTCCTGAATCATTACCAGATGAAAAACCCAAGTGAGTATCTGTGTGTCCTGCAGCCGTTCCCTTCGTGGCCCGATGGTAGGCTGGCTTCGGGCCAGAGCCGACCTTCGTGCCACCAAAGTAGGGCCCCCAGAGATCTCTTCACCATTCGTGACACGGGCAGGGGGACCTGGTCGCCAGGAGATTAGACCGATGGTCCCCACGGGAGGACCAGGCCGGCTGTTGGCTGCCACCCACTCTGCCAGCCTGAGACTTACTCAGACTTGTCCCCTTGGGACTGGCGTTCTGTGCGTCAGAAGCTGCCAGTAAACACCCAGTAGTGCCTGTCACAGAGGCTGGCTCAGTACCCAGGAAAGGGGCTATTCTGGCCAGCAGGTAAAAGGAGTCCGCTAAGGGGCTGGGACTAGGATTCTCCATGGAATCGAAGGAAGAGAGGAAAGCGCCTTCAGTATTGGGCTTGTTGTTTAAGTCTGACATTGGGCAGTGATCAGGTAGATTCCCTGCAGTCAGTCTGCAGAAATGGAGAGATGGGCAGAAAGAGGGGGTGCTGGGTGGTTAGAGCCTCTGGAGAGGGGCCCAGATGAATCTTTCTTTTTTCTGTCTCGCAGATGGTCCGTACCCTTACACCCTGAAGTTGTGTTTCTCCACCGCTCAGCACGCCTCCTAATAGATGCCTAGGAAGAGCCCCATCTGAGCAGGAAAACATTTCTCTTTCCTTTATGCTGTTTGTTTTGGGTTTTTTTGTTGTTTTTTTGGGTTGTTTTTTTTTTTTTTTTTTTTTGCAAAAGTTCCTGTATTCCTTTTTTTAAATGCTAGGTTAGTAGGCTTAACCATAATGGAAACGCTGGAAGTCTGGAGGGGGAGGGGAAGGGGAACTGATATCTCCCAAGATTAACCTTCACTTTTTAAAAAATTATTGTACATGTGATTTTTTTTTTTTTTTTTTTTTTTTTTCCTGTTCATACATTTGTGCTGCCCGTGTACTCTTGGCACATTTCAATAAAATTGTTTGGAAAATACACTGCGTGCTTACTGGCATTTGAGGGTGTGTCCGCATCCCTCCCACCTGGTCCTCTGCTGCCCCAGAGAGAAGCTTGGGGGTCCAGGCCCACAGCCCCAGGAGGCTGCTGGGAGGAGGCGGGTCTGTTGAGGAAACTCTGGGAGGGCCGGAGGTGGTCTTAATGGGCCCTGCTGCCCAGCCCAATCTAGTTAGGAGAGTCACTTTAAAAGTAAATGTTGCTGAAATTTAAAACGTTGAGAGAGCAAACTACAAGCCTTAATCCTGCCGAGTCACCACGTGTTTTTATAAGGTTGGAAATTAAGACCTCAGATGAAGGTGAAAGTGTCCCCAATCCCTTTAACAATTCTTGGTGATTTATTTTTCCCCTTAAAAGTTCTATCTGGATGGGGGTTTTTGTTTATTTTCAGAGCAGGAGTTGGGGAGGGGCAGAGATGGGGCAGAGGATCAGAAGCGGTCTCTGGTAACAGCACAGAGCCCAATTCTGGGCTCCCAACTCGAGCCGAGCCGTGAGATCATGACCTGAGCCCAAGTCAGACTCTTCATGGACTGAGCTGCCCAGGCACCCTGAGGGTTTCTTTTAACAAAATGCCCCATGCTGAACAGTGTTGTGTGTCATACCTCACAGCTTCCTCCTTTACCCCTTGCGCAGTATCTCCTGGGGACGGGCCCTAAATTACCTGATTCTGAAGGTGAAATCTAATCTTTGGCTCCTGTAAGCATTGCAGTGTGATGGGTGCTCTCCCAATCCTTGTAGAGGAACCTGTGTGGGGGGTGGGGGGTGGGGCCTGGCAGGCGGTAGGGTGGGAGGAGCCTACTTGAAGGACCTTGACTCCCGCTGGAGGGAAGTCTTCCCAGAAGAACAAGTGAAAAGCACAGTTAATTGTGCCTTGTCTGGCACGTGCGCTTGAAAAGGAACCCACGGGCGGTGGGCTGGCCACTTGGAAGAGCACGTGACCCAGTCTTAGGTTTGTAAGTTTGAGGCCCCCATTTGGTGTAGAGATTATTTAAAAATAAAATCTTAGCGGGGTGCCTGGGTGGCTCAGTCAGTTAAGCGTCCGGCTTCAGCTCAGGTCATGATCTAGCAGTGCATGAGTTGGAGTCCCGCATCAGGCTCTGTGCTGACAGCTTTTAGAGCCTGGAGGCTGCTTCGGATTCTGCGTCTCCCTCTCTGTCCCTCCCCCGTTCACATTCTGTCTCTCTGTCTCTCATAAATGAATAAACATTAAAATAATAAAGTCTTAGCTGGGGCACTTGGGTGGTTCATTTGGTTAAGTGTCCAACTCTCGATTTCAGTTCAGGTCATGATCTCCCAGTTTGTGGGATCGAGTCCCATTTTGGGCTCTGCCCTGACAGCACCAGGCCTGCTTGGGATTCTCTCTTCCTCTTTACCCCTGCCTGGCACGTGTGCGCGCACACGCGCGCGCTCTCTCTTTCTCAGAGTAAAAAATATTTTAGGAAAAACCAGTTGGAGTTTTCTGTGATTTTGTTTTTTAAGTTTCTTTTGAGACCACAAGAGCTGGGGTGGGGGGAGGGACAAGGGATGAGGGAGAGAGAATCCCAAGCAGGCTCCATGCTATCAGCATCGGGCTCGATCCCTTGGATCCTGTGCCAAGATCCAAAGTCTGAGGGGCACCAGGGTGGCTCAGTAGGTTGAGCAGCTGGCTTCGGCTCAGGTCATGATCTCGTGGTTTGTGAATTCAAGCCCCACGTTGGGCTCCAAGTTGGATGCTTAACTGACTTGAACCACCCAGGCGCCCCAGGGATTTACTGTGAAGTTTTTGTTTTGTTTTTGAGAGAGAAAGAGGGCACGAGTGAGGGGCAGAGAAAGAGAAAGAGAAGCAGGGCTCACTCAAAGCAGAGCTTGTGTTTACTTGAAGCAGGGCTCATGCTCACCTGATGCAGGGCTTGAAGACTTGAACTCACGAACCATGAGATCATGATCTGAGCTGAAGTCAGATACTTAACTGACTGAGCTGCCGAGGCACCTGCCCCCCCCCCCCAACCGTGAGGTTTTAAAACAGGTTAACATCTGAAGTCACATGGCATATATGGGATAAATTGCTTCACCAGGGTGTTGCAGACAGCATCTGGAAAGGAGAAACTACAGTCTCCTTGCAGCCATAAACTTTTTTATTTCTTTTTAATGTTTATTTTTGAGAGAGAGAGAGAGATACAGAGTATGAGCGGGGAAGGGGCAGAGAGAAAGGGAGACACAGAATCCGAAGCAGGGTCCAGGCTCCCAAGCTGCCAGCACAGAGCACAACGCTGGGCTCAAACTCACAAACCGGGAGATCATGACCTGAACCAAATTCGGCTGCTCAACCAGTTGAGGTACCTAGACTCCCCGGTTTTATTTTTAAAGAAATTATTTTAAGAACATGAACTTCAAAGCCACATTAATCCCCTCTTTACTCCTAAAGCCCAGATAACCTTGAACTAGCAGCGACTTTCCTTCCCCAAGCTCCGGTTTCCTTTGCATACAGTGAAAAATGGTGCGACCTGTTGTTGGTGTGAGAGCTCAAACAGATTACACAGACAGCCCATTGTTGGCTCGTCTGTTGTCTATCTTTTCATTCCCTTATGTGGGTTATACTCAGTACTAGATAATTTTTTTCTTTTCAGTTAACATAGTACAAGGGCATGATTACAAAGTTGCAGCGCTGCAGTTATTCTGCCATTACGTCCTTGAACATTTCAGCTGTTTCCAACTTTTCCATCATTATAAAACAGTCCCCTGATGAATTATCCGGCAGCAACAGGCCAGGTTCCTACTGGGGCAAAGGTCTCATTTCTAAACTAATCGGCGAACTCAGAAAACTATTTCCGGTTGCCCTTAGTAAAGATGGCGGAAATACCGGCGTCACCGCCAGTCAGGCTGCGGTATCAATGCCCTCGCCAAACATGGTGGCCTCGCGCCCGCCCCCTTGACTTCCTTCTGTCTGGTCACTCCCGACTACAACTCAGTGGCGGAGGTGGCAGAGATGGCGGCCTCTCTCAGGTTCCGAGATCTGCTGATACGGCGTGAGTCACCTCGGCCTCTGGGAGTCCCTAGCTCTGTCGTGCTGTCGTAGCCACCGTAGGGTGGGGAAGCCTGTCCCGGGTCACGGTCTGAGCGCTTTCAACACAGGGGTGCACGTGCTTCCAGCCAAAGAGCTCCCTAATTCTGCAGGCTGTGTCTTACAATAGGGTGACGGACAGCTTGGTATTCCCAGTCTGGGGTCCCTCCTTCCCATGCTAAAGGGTCCGAAGTAGTGCAGGCACTGGGGCCACTGACAAGTGCACTCCTAATCTTCAAGTTGTTTTTGTTTTTGTTTTTGTTTTAATTTTTTTTTTTATGTGTATTTATTTTTGAGACAGAGAGAGACAGAACATGAACGGGGGAGGGTCAGAGAGATGGAGACACAGAATCGGAAGCAGGCTCCAGGCTCTGAGCCATCAGCCCAGAGCCCGACGCCGGGCTCGAACTCACGGACCGTGAGATCGTGACCTGAGCTGAAGTGGGACGCTTAACCGACTGAGCCACCCAGGCGCCCCTTGTTTTTGTTTTTTAAGTTTATTTATTTTGAGAGAGACAGAGAGCGAGTGGGGGTGAGGTGGCACAGCGCGGGGGGGGGGGGGGGGGGGGGCAAGGAGAGAAAGAATCTTAAGCAGGCTCTGCGCTGTGAGCGCAGAGCCCAGTTTGGGGCTCAAACTCACGAATAGTGAGATCATGACCTGAGCCAAAACCAAGAGCCCAAGGCTTAGCCGACTGAGCCACCCAGGCGCCCCTGCCCCGAGGTTTCTTAGGGGCCTGTGTTCCCCAATCTGACATCACTGAGAAGTAATGTGTGCCCTCTGCCCTTGATGGCTCTGTGACCCCAATCTGGGGTCATCAAAGGCTCTTCTTTCCTTTTTCTCCCCAGGCCTGATGGCTCCCACTCCTCAGGGTCTCAGCCTTAGCCTTCGCCCCATGAGCTCCAAAGCACAAGAAGAGGCCCCCAAAGAAGCGCCAGACCACAGCTATGAGTCCCTTCGAGTGACCGCTGCTCAGAAACACATTCTCCACGTGCAGCTCAACCGGCCTGAGAAGAGAAATGCCATCAACAGGGCCTGCTGGAGGTAGGGCCTGCAGATCACCGAGGGAGGCCTGCCTGCCGGAGGAGGCAGGGGCTGAGGGAGTGGGCAGGGGTGGGGCGTGGGGGTCGGGTGACCTGAGGGCAGGGGATACGCAGCCCTTCCCTCCTTGCCCCTCCACAGAGAGATGGTAGAGTGCTTCAGCAAGATAGCCCAAGACCCTGACTTCCGGGCTGTGGTGATCTCTGGTGCAGGAAAACTGTTCACTTCAGGTACCGGGTGCCCTCCACCCCCACCCCTGCCACTGCTCCTGGCAATGGAACAATGTTTTGTTTTGTTTTGTTTTTTTAATGTTTATTTATTTTTGAGAGAGACACACACAGAACGCAACTGGGGGAAGGGCAGAGAGAGAGGGAGACACAATCCAAAACAGGCTCCAAGCTGTCCGCACAGAGCTCAACACAGGGCTTGAACCCATGACCCGTGAGATCATGACCTGAGCCGAAGTCGGATGCTTAACTGACTTAGCCACTCGGGTGCCCCAAACAATGCTTCTTAATTAAGGTTTTAACCAGCTTCTAACTTCCACTTTTATCTTTTTTTTTCTCTTTAATTTAAAGCATTCAAATCTCAAAGTTAGTCCAACAGAATATGGACAGGATGATGGGCTTTGAAGTCTGATCTTGACCAAGGCCCTTAACCTCTCAGTTGTTGTTTTTTTTTCATGTCACTAAAGTGTATTATAATAAGATGCTTTCATATAATTATTTAACACACACGAACTGATTTCCAATTACATGTCTATTCGGAGTTTTATTGTGCCACAGGACTGTTCTTCAGACGGGATAATTTCCACTGACCACATTCACTGACTGCTTTGTCATCGCTGTTCTGCTTGTGAAGCCCATCCAGTGATCTTTTTTTTTTAAATTTCAGATACTGTAGTTTTCGGTTCTCAAATTTCCATTTGGTTCTTTTTTATATTTTGCCATTTCTCTACTGAAGTTGCGTATCTCGTTATTTGTCGTTTTTCTTTGCACTGTTGATCATAGTTATAACCACTGTTTTAAAACTCTTTAAAGCTTACCCATTTATTTTGAGAAAGCAAGAGCAAAAAAGAGAGAGAGAACGAACAGGGGAGGGGCAGAGAGAGAGGGGGAGAGAGAGAATCCCAAGTAGGCCCCGCATTGTCAGCACAGAGCCCGATGCGGGTTCTCGATCTCATAGACCGTGAGATCGTGAACTGAGCCAAAATCAAGAGTTGGCACTTGGCTGAGCCACCCAGGTGCCTGTTTCCCGATTCCAACATCTGGGTGACTTTGGGGTCAATCCCTGTTCATCGTCTTTTCTCTTGAACAACTGGGTCTCATCCTTCTTTTTGTTTGCATTTGGAATAAGTTTGGATTGCACCCTGGATATTGGACTATGGAAGGACGTGGGAACTTGGATGCTATCCTGGACCCGGCAGAGAGGGTGGAAGTTCCTGTGTTAGCGGCCGAGTTGGAATCAGTTTTTAAATCTCTTGCTGGGCTGCATGCATGGTTCATGGGTCAGGAAGAGATTCGGGCAGAGTTTATCCACAGAATTTGGGGCTCCCCTCTCTGGCTCTCTCTTCTTTTCTGGAATTTCCCCCCACACTTTCCAGCAGCTACGGTCACCCTGGACTCTGTTTTC
The DNA here is from genome assembly GCF_023721935.1 of Panthera uncia. Classification (NCBI taxonomy): domain Eukaryota; kingdom Metazoa; phylum Chordata; class Mammalia; order Carnivora; family Felidae; genus Panthera; species Panthera uncia. The sequence goes on from NW_026057588.1 coordinate 14,003,946, forward strand.
TGGTTCTTCAAGCACCACTTGCAACCTCGCCTCAGTCTAGAAACTTTAACAACCCCCACCTCACTTGGTGCCAGTCCCTTCTTTTAAGTGATAACTTCCTAGGGCGCCTGGGTGGCTCCGTCGGTTGAGCATCCTGACTCTTGCTCTTGAACTCAGGGTCATGAGTTCAAGCCCTGCGTTGGGCTCTGCGCTGGGTTTGAAGCCTGCTTTAAAAAAAAAAGAAAAGAGGGTGGCTCACTCCGGCGTCCGACTTCGGCTCAGGTCATGATCTCACGGGCCGTGAGTTCGAGCCCCGCGTCGGGCTCTGGGCTGACAGCTCAGAGCCTGGAGCCTGTTTCCGATTCTGTGTCTCCCTCTCTCTCTGACCCTCTCCTGCTCATCCTCTGTCTCTCTCTGTCTCAAAAATAAATAAATGCTAAAAAAAAAAAATTAAAAAAAAAAAAAGAAAGAAAGAAATTAAGTGATGACGTCCTCCGTCCTCCAGAATCTGCCCCATGCTGTCGGGCAGTGGTTTATATCTTGTCCACCCACACCACGCGTGCAGTTGTCATAGGTGGGCAGGTCCGTACCATATTACGCATACGTAATATATGTATATACGCATATGTAATATATGTATATACGCATATACAGGTCCGTACATATATTATATGTATTATGTATATAATTATGTATATTTTTAAGAGCTCGAGGGAGCGAGGGGCAGAGAGAAAGGGAGAGAGAGAGAGAGCGCGGAGCTGACGAAGGGGCCCGATTTCACGAAACTCAAGATCGTGACCTGAGCCAAAGTCGGACGCTTCACCGACGGAGCCACCCAGGCACTCCAAGTAGTTCGTACCTTAGAGGGGGACACCTGATCCCATGGTCTGCCGTCCTTTACTGCGAGGGGTTGGAAAAGCCAGGGCGTGCGCGTCCCGGTGGTGCAGGGAAGCCAGAAAAGCCACTGAAAGGAGGTGTCCCAAGTGCCAAGCTGGGCTTGCTCTGGGAGTCAGCATGGGTTCTGCGGAGTCGCCCAGGCTTCACAGACGTGGGCGCAGAAGCCAGCAGGTGCCGAAATGGTAACTGTGATGCCATTAGTGGGGTGTGAAGGGCCTCTGGGGCTGTCTCTCGCCTTTAATTGTTGCCATCTCTCCGTCAGCTCTCAGGAGGGTGTTACCCCCATTTTGTGCAGGAGAAACCCAAGGCCCAGAGGAGGAAGTGGCCTGGCCAAGGCTGGGGGCGGGGGAGCGATCCTGTCTTCCTCGTATTTAACATGCACCAAGTTAGCCCTACCCCTCAGCCCCAAATTCTCAGGTCTCACTTATTTCAACCAGCTGTGGAGGCAGTGAAGCCCCAGAGGATTGGGGATGTAGCCAGATGTGGGAATGGTTTTCCTGGTTTGTCAGATAGCATCGTTCAGAGGCAGAGGGACGAGAAGGATGAACCCCAGGAAGAAAAAAGTGAAGGATGATTCTGCTCAGAATCATCTCCTGGCAAGGCCTCCCTCAGAGAAAAAGCCAGAGTTTGCCCCCTGGGCGGTGAGGCCCCATACCCTCTGCCCCCTAAAGCTCTCCAACCTTGACTCTTCCCACTTTCCCCTTCACTCACTACACTGCAGCGATGCTGACCGCCCCGTGCTCCTCATACAGCCCAGGGGCATTCCTACCACAGGACCTTTGCGCTGGCCCTTCCTGACATTTGGAACTCTCTGATCCCAGCTAGCCCCATAGCTCCCTCCCTCTCCTTCCTCAGATCTTCACTCAAAAGTCACTTTGTCAATGAGAGGGTCCATGACCACCCCATTTAATACTGCAACAGCCCTCACTGCACACACACACACACACACACACACACACACACATTCCATTCCACTTCCCTGCTGTAATTTTCTTTCAGCACTGTCACCACCCAACAAAGTGTATTTTCTTTTCTTTTTTTAAATTTTTTTTAATGTTTATTCATTATTGAGAGATAGAGAGAAACTGAGCATGAGCAGGGGAGGGGCAGAGAGAGGGGGAGACACAGAATCGGAAGCAGGCTCCAGGCTCTGAGCTGTCAGCACAGAGTCCGACGCGGGGCTCCAACTCACCAACCGTGAGATCATGACCTGAGCCGAAGTTGGACGCCCAACCGACTGAGCCACCCAGGCGCCCCTGTATTTTCTTATTCGTTTGTCTTCCCCCCCACTGAGGGGCAGCTCAGTGAGGGCAGGGACTGTTGCCTATACTGTTCGCTTACTGAACACCTCCTGTGCCCTGGGCTCAGTTTAGGCACTGGGGATGCGGGAGTGGGCAAAAAGACAAAACTCCTCCACTCATAGAGCTCACGTCCTGGAAAAGGAGATGGGCCGTCGAAATAAGCACGTAATTCTGTGGTAACAAGAGGGCAGTGTAGGAGATGAGACAGAGAAAATGAGATAGAGGATGACGGGGCTGCTGTTTAGCCCGCGTGGCTGAGGTGGGCTTCTCTGAGGAGATGACTTTCGGGCCGTGGCCTGGACAGAATGACGGGGTCAGTCTTCTTCTTCTTCTTCTTTTTTTTTTTTTAAGTGTATCTATTTATTTAGAGAGATAGAGAGCAGAGGAGGGACAGAGAGAGGGAGAGAGAGAATCCCAAGCAGGCTCTGCACAGTCAGTGTGGAGCCTGACACGGGGCTCGAACCCAACGAGCCACACGAGATCGTGCCCTGAGCTGAAACCAAGAGTCAGAGGCTTCACCGACGGAGCCACCCAGGCGGCCCTGGAACGGTTGGAGGCCTCTGTGCCCAAAGGAATGGGCTAGGGACAGTGTTCAGGAGGGCTGGTAAGGTCCCGGCACATACCTTGTATTTTCTTCTAAGTAAGTGGGGTGGGAGGGAAGAAAAGGCCCCCTGACATGCTCACAAGTTCTCTTGGCTGTGTGTGGGAAATGGTCGGGGCAGGGAACAGGGAGCCCAGGAGAAAGTATTTTAGCCAGAGTAGAGGTCATGGAGAAGGATTAGTGGAGCAAAGGTTAGACTTTGGATCATCTTGCAGTTGGAGCCACGGAAACTTGCTCTCTCTCGAGTCTTCTCTCTGAGGGACCACTCCCACCACCGACTCCTGCCAAAAGCCTGTCTCCTGTGCCATCTGGCATAATGGTGACAAGCATGACCTCTGGAGCCAGTGCATGGTCCCGGGCTTACAATTCCAGTGCCATTACTCACGAGCCAGTGTGACCTTGGGCAAGTGACTTTAATGTCCGGTGCCTCAGTTTACTCCCAGCAAAACTGTCGATGGTAATAGCCACCTCATAGGGTCGTTGTGAGGATAAAGTGAGTAACGGCCCTATCAATGTCAGCATTTATGTATTTCACACCCCCTATGCGATCCCTGGCAAAGCCCTGTGTGAGCGGCTTTCTCGAAACACTGGCGGTGGTGTGGGGGTTCAAATCTGCCAAGTCTGAGTTCTGACCGCTAGTTGGGGCAGTGGATGGGGAGGGAGGGTGCCTGGGGGGGAGGGGGGGTACTACGTGAGCCTCCCCGTGCCTCCCCACCAGGCATCGACCTCACGGACATGGCTTCGGATATCCTCCAGCCCCAAGGAGATGATGTGGCCCGCATCAGCTGGCAGCTCCGTAACCTCATCAGCAGATCCCAAGAGAGCTTCAATGTCATCGAGAAGGTGCAGGGGCAGGCAGGGCACCACCCCCAGCCCCGTCCACCTCTTCCAGACCAGCCCTGACCACCACCCCCTTCCGTTCCCTTGCAGTGCCCTAAACCGGTGATCGCCGCCATCCACGGGGCCTGTATTGGTGCGGGTGAGTACGCAGACACCCGCCACGCATCCGGGCACCCACGCTGGCCGGGCGCCTATGGGCTGCCGCCCTTCCGCCTCGGCCACTGACTGCCAGCCTCAGATCAGTTGCTAGCTCAACTCGGTCCAGGGGTGCGACCCCACCACCTGGGAGGAGGGGTTGGTTCCTGTGGTTGCTTAATGCCCCTGGCCTCCACCTGGCAGGCGTGGACCTCGTCACTGCGTGTGACATCCGGTACTGTGCCCAGGATACTTTCTTCCAGGTGAAGGTGAGCCGTCCTCCCCGAGCTTCTGTGTCCTCGGATCCTGCATAGAGCTGGGCAGCGAGTGGCTGGGTGGGGGCAGAGCAGTGACAGGGGAGGCTAAGGGAGCGGGGGGGGGGGGGGGGGGAAGGGGGGGCTTGGAGTGAGCCCGGAGGGCTTCACGGAAGAGTCAAGCAGAACTGCACCTTAAAAAGTAACACTTTGGCCATGAAGGAAGTCAAGGGGAGGCCATGCAGTCTACGTGGGGTTAGGAGTGAGTAAAGGTACGGGGGTGGAGATGCGGCTGGGGTTGCTGCTGGGATCAGTCCTGGAGAGGACGCAGACAGGATGGAACCCGTAGAGGCAGGAAGGGGGTCAGATGGGCAGAGTTTGAGGGCTTCCCTCTGGAGATAGACGTGGCCGACCCTAAGAAGTTGGGAGGGCAGAGGAACTGGGAAGTGGGCTGTATTCTAGGCTGAAAGAAGTTACCTGGGTGAAAGCATGTGGATGGCAATGAAATGGGGTGTTGGGGGGGGGGGGGGCGCAGTCTCTGAGGTGGGTATGGAATGTGCCTCTACAGTAAATACGGAATTTCACTGGCACTGAGGTTACACGGTGGGGGGCAGTATCGGGCACAAACCAAGCTCTAATACGATGGCCCGCCCCAGGAGGTGGACATAGGTTTGGCAGCTGATTTGGGAACGCTGCAGCGACTGCCCAAAGTCATCGGAAACCAGAGGTGAGCGGAGCAGCCGAGGGAGGGGACCCCGGGCATCTCCCGGGCCCAGGATGAGGGCCGTCCCCTGATAGGCTTTCCCCGCTTTCTTGCAGCCTGGTCAACGAGCTGGCCTTCACTTCCCGCAAGATGATGGCTGATGAGGCCCTGGGCAGTGGTCTGGTCAGGTAGGGGCCGAGGCCTGGGCTGGTTGAAGGCTCGGGCGCAACCTGGGCAGGGCTCTTTGGGTCCCCGTGTATCTTCACAGATTCCACTCTCTGGGTGGTCAACTCTTTATTCTGGGGTCCAGTGCCCTGCTCTGATTGGTCTCTCTCACTGGGCGGTTTTCCGCTTTCCACTGTGGTTGGCCAATTCTTCATCCGTGGGAACCTTCCCAGAACCCCCCACACCCCATTACGGATTCCCTTCGTCCGCAGCCGGGTGTTCCCAAACAAGGAGGACATGCTTGAGGCAGCCTTCACCCTGGCGGAAGAGATTTCCACCAAGAGCCCTGTGGCAGTGCAGAGCACCAAAGTCAACCTGATCTATTCCCGCAACCATTCCGTGGCCGAGAGTCTCAACTACATGGTAAGGCTCTCCGTCCAGCCAATCACAGCCCCTCTCCAGTCCCAGAGCGACCAATCAGGGCCCCTGCAAGCAGACCTCTGCAGGCCTTGCCCTCCGATTGGTGCGCTGTCTCTTCCCTGTTTTTCATTGGCCCAACTCCATTCCCCGCCCTTGCCATTATGCTCCACCCTCTTCATCCAGGCCACCTGGAACATGAGCATGCTGCAAACCCAGGACATCGTTAAGTCTGTCCAGGCTGCATTGGAGAAGAAGGACCTGAAGAGCGTGAACTTCTCCAAGCTCTGAGAGCCCCCACGGGCCAGGCCTTGCCCCTTGTCCCACCTCATGCCAGTTTCCTCATCCACAGAGAAGGAGGATTAGTGAGGATCGTCGCCTCCGTGCCTTCATGCCTGATCTCCCAATTTATAGCTGGGACACTGATTTCCTCATGCCCAGGGCCTTATCTTCACCCAAACAATAAAGCTACTTAAGGAACCCGGTGTGTTTATTGCAAAGAGAGGAGAGGCAGCAAGGAGCCAAGATGCGCCTACAGCGGTGCTGAATGTTGGGGACAGAGATTCGGCCAATGGGAATGGGAGCCACGCAGGCGATGCCCATTCAGAGCTGGCAGTGGGCAGCCCAGGGCCAATAGAAAGTCTGGCAGGGGCGGGGCAAGCAAAAGTCAGTGCCTTCTGCGGGCCTAAGGGCTGCGGCTGGTCTCCCTGCCTGCTCCAGGCTCCAGAGCACCCTTCACCCTGCCTGGCACCCACTCACTGCATAGCCTAATGGGATGCGACGCTGGAGTCTGGCTAGAGTTCTGCTGCTACCCAGTCTCGGGCCAACAGCCTCACTTCTTTAAGCTTCAGGTTTTCATGTCCGTAGATAAGCCCAACCTCCTGGGTTTATGTTTTAAAAAAAAGATTTTTTTTTAACGTTTATTTATTTTTGAGACAGAGAGAGACAGAGCATGAACGGGGGAGGGGCAGAGAGAGAGGGAGACACAGAATTGGAAGCAGGCTCCAGGCTCTGAGCCATCAGCCCAGAGCCCCACGCGGGGCTCGAACTCACGGACCGCGAGATCGTGACCTGAGCTGAAGTTGGAGGCTTAACCGACTGAGCCACCCAGGCGCCCCCTCCTGGGTTTATGTTTAGAACGAGTGCAAGAGGCCAAGGATTAATTTAATGCCTTCTATATGCCAAGTCCTGTTCCGAGCATTTATTCCCTGAGTGACTCCTTTCAAGGCTTCTATGAGGTCGATACTACTAATAATCCCCCTTTTACAGTTGGGCAAATCGGGAAATTGAGGTTCAGGCCAAACTAATGCAAGACCAAACAGCCAGGAAGTGGCCAAGGCAAGATCTGAACCCAGCACCCCTGGCTCCAGAAGTCGTGATCTGTGCAGTCCAGGGCACCCGGGTGGCTCATTCGGTCGGGCAGCCGACTTCAGCTCTCGTGGTTTGTGAGTTCGAGCCCCGCGTCCGGCTCTGTGCTGACAGCCCGGAGCCTGCTTGGGATCTGTGTCTCCCCTTCTCTGTGCCCCTCCCCCTGCTCGTGCTCTGTCAAAAATGAGTAAATGCTAAGAAATTTTTTAATTAATTATTTAATTAATTAAAAACTATACAGTCCAGTGTGCACGGGTCCGGCATGCAGTGGGCATGCAAATGCCTTCTGCAGTTCCTAAGAGTGTCCAGGGCATCCAGCTCCTCCCTGCTTTCACCCACTCCCATTGCCCATCTGTCACAGGTCGAGCCTGCAGCCTTGCCCTGCCCAACCCTCCTGGACTCACCCTCCCTCTGCTAACAAAGGTCTGGGCAGGCTTTTATGGGCTCTGATAAGGCCCTGGCGGGGCTGAAGTTCACTACACTTCCTCTTTGCGGAAGGGCCTGAAGGAGGGGGCTCTGACCTGAGTCCTCCTGACCTGACCCAGATAGATGAACTGGGTTCTGACTGGTTACCAGTGAGGCTAGTAAGAAAAGGGACACAAGGGGGTGCCCTAGAAAAAGATGGGAGCCGGGAATGCCCGGAAGAGGGGCCCTGTGGACCCTGCCCCGCCAGCCACTCCCTTATCCTCGGGTATAAGAGCCACCCCCCTCCTGCCATCTGCCACCATTCCCCACTCCTGCACCTCTTCTCACCGGACGACGACGAGCCACCAGCCCTGCCTCTCAAGATGGCCTATGTCCCTGCACCCGGCTACCAGCCCACCTACAACCCGGTGAGATAGCGGCCCAGGCCCCAACCGCAGGCCCCGGGGCTTAGTTTCACCCTGAACCTCACACACCAATTTCCTCTCATCCTGATTCCTCAGAGGTGCCCCCGCCCCCAACCTTGACTCTGATTTACCCGATACTGACCCTGGGGCTTGATTTACTCCCATCCTGACGCCCTGGCTCTTCATATCCACACCTGACGCTCGGCTCTCTTCACCTTCCCGCGGACCCTTCACCCCTAGTGTCCCAATGAGAGTGCGGGGGGGGCTTCTCGATGAGGGGTAAAGCCTCACCAGGCCCCTTCCACAGACTCTGCCCTACAACAAGCCCATCCCGGGTGGTCTCTGCATCGGAATGTCTGTTTACATCCAAGGAGTGGCTAGCGAGCACATGAAGAGGTAAGGCACTCCCCTCCAGCCAGGCTGGGCTAGGAGGGGCTACAAACAGGGGCTTCCGCCCTAATGCAGAAGACCTTCTTCCTTCCTGCTTGGGAAGGGGAGCTCTGTGCCCCTGCACCCGATGGCCAAAGATCAGCCCTAGCCCCTGGGCCGTCCAGGACTTGGTGGCCAGGAGCAGGGAGCCTGGGGGCTGGGAGGCATCAGGGAGGCTCACGGAGAGAGGCAGCCCAGCCCGGGAGCTGGGATGTTGGACTGGAATTGATGGGCGTGATAGCATGAATTCAGATCACAGGCTCTGAGCTCAGCCTGGCCAGCTCTGTGACTGGCCAACTGTGTGACCGGGGAAAGGCACCATGCCTCTCTGTGCTTTAGATTCCCGGCTGTAAAACGGGATTGTCTTGAGGGTTCAATGTGTAAAACTGGAAAGTAAGCACTAAAATAAGTCTTAACATTTTTTTAGGGCCTTAAAATGGTGATAAAGATGGAAGCGAGCTGAAGGCATTGTTGTTTCTCGCTCGTTGGTTTTTTGGTCATTTTGGGCCCACTGTGTGCCCAGGCACTGGGGACAGAGCAGTCGACAGGGCCAAGATCTCTGCCCACAGGGAGCTGACATCCTAGTAGAGAGGAGAGGTGAAAGACAAAAATCAAATCTGTAATCAAAATCAAAAATCAAAGTGGTGATAAGTGCTAAGCAGACAAACTGGGAAAGGAGTTGGGGAATGGATGTGGGGGGGAGGGACCCTGTGGCATTGTCCCTTTAAATAGGGTAGCGGGGTGGGAACCCTTCAAAGACCCACAGAAGAGGAGGGAGGGAGCCTGGGAGTATAGGCGGATAGAAAGAACAGCCCTTGCAAAGGCCCTGAGGTGGGGGTGTGTGTGCCCAGTTGGAATAACTTCAGGGATGCTGGCCTGAGGGAAGGGGTGGGTCGTGTGGGTTCCTAGGTCCCCCCTGGCTGCTGGTGGGGAAAGGCCTCCAGGTCAGGGAGGGAGCAGAGAGGTTCCTAGGACAGTGCCTGGCCCTTGGAAATGCAGGAGTCCCAGTTGTAGTCTTATTTCAAGTTGGGAGGGGCTGGGGGGGCGGTGGTCTGGTTAAGGGAAGGGAATGAGCACGGCAGTCCTCCTGGACTCCAGGGCACTACCCCCGCCCCCCTCTCTCGGGTCAGCAGTGCCCGAGTGTGCTGTCCCGTTTTGTCGTTGTCCCCCAACCCCCACTCCCGCCCCTTCGGGGAAGTGAGAACCCGGTAGGTCTGAGCGGGCTTCCAGGAGGAGGGCCCGGTGAGCAGGCAGGTGGGGCCGGGGGAACAGCCCTTCCTGTCCCACCAGGTTCTCCGTGAACTTCGTGGCGGGGCAGCACGCGGGGTCAGATATCGCCTTCCACTTCAATCCCCGCTTCGATGGCTGGGACAAGGTGGTCTTCAACTCCATGCAAGGCGGCAAATGGGGCAGCGAGGAGAAGAAAAGGAGCATGCCTTTCCGCAAGGGCACCGCCTTTGAGCTGGTGTTCATGGTCCAGGCCGAGCACTACAAGGTCTGAGCTTGGGGGCGGGGCCTCCCTCCTCCCTAACCCCCCTTCCTCCTCCCCGCTGCCTCCCTCTCCCTCCCTCTCCACCTTCCTTCTTCCCTCTCTTCCTCTCTTCCAGCTGTGCCTCCCCCTGCTCCCCACCTCCTCCCCTTCTCCTACTTCTCCCCCTTCTCCCCCTCCTCCTCCCCTCCTCCCTCTCCCCTCCCCCTTCCCACCTCACTTTTTTCTTTTCCTTCTTTCCTGCCTATTAAACATTTTTTCTCTTAAACAATTTTTTTTTTTTTCTCACGTTCCTCATTCCTATTCCTCTACTGTGGGCAGCCTTGTCATGTTTAACGTAGATCGCTTTGTTCCTCTGCATTCTTGCAAAATGCGTATTCTTGCTCTTTCTTCTGGAGAATTCTGAACACACACAAGAGGAGGCGCGGGTGCAGTGACCCGCTGGTCCCCTTGGCCAGCTCCAGTGGTCGTGAGCTCCAGGCCCCTGTGTTTGCATCCTTCCCTGACGCTTCCCTCTCATCTGATTTAAAAGCAAATCCCAGATATAATTTCGTTCATAAATATTTCAGTGCTTAAGAACATAGTCAGAAGGCCGTTACCATACCTCAAGCACTGACAATTCTTCCTCGGGTCCTCACATCCTGTCAGCCGTCCGGTGACCTCATAAATACCTTAAGGTGTGTTGTTGTTTTATTTTTTATTTATTTAAAAAAAATTTTTTTTAATGTTTATTTTTGAGACAGAGAGAGGCAGAGCATGAACGGGGGAGGGCCAGAGAGAGGGGGAGACACAGAATCCGAAGCAGGCTCCAGGCTGTGAGCTGTCAGCACAGAGCCCGACGCGGGGCTCGAACTCACGGACTATGAGATCATGACCTGAGCTGAAGTCGGACGCTTAACCGACCGAGCCACCCAGGCGCCCCGCGTGTTTTTGTTTTAAAGTTTGTTTTGAGAGAGAGAGGGAGCATGAGGGCAAGGGGTCAAGCAGAGGAGGGGCAGAGAAAGAGGGAGCGAGAGAGAATCCTGAGCAGACTCCGCACTGTCAGCACAGAGCCCAACACAGGCCTCGAATCCACGAACTGTGAGATCATGACCTGAGTCTTGTCTGCACTTTGACTCCGCCTCCGGATAAGGCCCACACTCTGTGACTACTATGATGCAAGTATTTTTTTAAGTTTATTTGATTTTTGGGAGAGAGAAAGAGAGCACGTGCTCGCGTGCCAGTGGGGGAGGACCAGAGAGAGGGAGACAGAGAATCCGAAGCAGGCTCTGAGCTGTCAGCACGGAGCCAGAGATGGGGCTCGAACCCACGAACCGAACCATGAGATCATGACCCGAGCTGAAGCTGGACGCTTTCACTGACTGAGCCACCCAGGTGCCCCTATGCAAGTATTTTTAATTTTCTTAATTTTTTAAATTCTATTAAGCTTTATTTACAACAAATTTTTTATGCCTGTTTATTTTTGAGAGGGAGAGAGAAAGAGGGTGAGCGGGGGAGGGGCAGAGAGAGAGAGAGAGAGAGGGAGACATCGAATCCGAAGCAGGCTCCAGGCTCCGAGCCGTCAGCACAGAGTCGGAGGCGGGGCTCGAACCCACAAACCATGAGATCGTGACCTGAGCCGAAGTCGGACGCTTAACCGACGGAGCCACCTGGGTGCATCGCAAGTATTTTTTAAAACGTGTTACTGAAGTGCACAAAAGAGTGCGAGCCATGTGTACAGAGCTCGCTGGTGTTTCACAAAGACAACACACCCGTGGCACCAGCACCTAAGTCCAGAAATAAGACTCCTCCGGAGCTGGCTGTCAGCCCCATGCCCCCTGCCTGGCGCCATAAATAGAACCGTGAGGACACCAAGGACGCTGAGATATGATAACAAGGCTCCACACAGGATTTCCACAACGCCTTTGACATGCCTGGCTGGGTTTTAATGTTCCCATCAATCCCAGGGTGAGCCTCCAAAGGCTCAGAGAGGTGGAATGACTTCCCCGAGGTCACACAGCCAACGCGTCAGAGCTAGACTCGGGCCCATCTCCTTTGGCGCCGAAACCAAAACTCTGACTTGATTATCTCGCCATCGCTCTCCTGACTACATTCTCCATTGTCTCCCAGCCACCGGTCTCTGAGCTGCCCCTTGACCCCGCCTTGACCTCCGACCTGCAGACTCCGAGATTCCTGACTCTGTGGCTATCCCAGCTCGTCGTCCCCAAGACGCGTCTCCGAGTTAAAAAGATCTCTGTTCCCTGCTTCCTGTTTCTGCTTTCCCAAGGTCATGGGGGCTGACTCTGACCTCACCCCCTGCCCTCCAGGTGGTGGTAAATGGAAATCCCTTCTATGAGTTTGGGCACCGGCTGCCCCTGCAGATGGTCACCCACCTGCAAGTGGATGGGGACCTGGAGCTTCAATCAATCAATTTCATTGGCGGCAACGCCCCGCCAAGCCAGGTGGGTGGTGTCTCCTCACTTATGTGCCTGCTTCCTTCCTTAATTCATTCCCTCACCCCTTTATGTCCCCGAGCACCTGCTCCGTGCCAGGCCCTTCGCTGGCTGAGCCACAGACTCAGAGGCAACTAAGACAATCCACTGGGAAGACAAGACATTTCCCCAGGCAGTGTTGGCTCTAGGCGGTCAAGGCCGGGGTGGGAGACAGGAGGTTTGGGGAGTCCGAGGGGAAGGCTTCCGGGAGGAGGAAGAAGTCCGTCAGCTGAGTCAAGGAGCAAAGATAAGGAGGAACAAAAGCCACGGGGAAGAGTAGGCGAGTCCATGAGAAGTTACCCAGCATTGCTAGTCACCGGAGAGAAACTCACTTCAAGTCACAACGAGCTACCTCCCCCCGCCCGGCGAGAAGAGCTATCAAGGGAAAGGCACACAATACCGAGTGTGGGCGAGGCTGGGGAACTGGCCCGACACTCCCCTGGAAATGACTGGGCAGCGTCTGCGAAAGCTGAGCGGAGACACACGCGATGACCTAGAAACCCCATTCCCACGTCCACAGTGAACAGACAGGCACCAAAACACCCATAGCAGCACTTGGACTCTAGACGCCAGCCATGTCCTTCAGCTGAGGGCTCTCTACTCCCCAGCCTGTAAGCCCCCGTCCCCCACCTCCTTGGGGAAAGTGCTCTGATGATCATCGGACCCATTTTACAGATGGGGGAACCGAGGCACAGAGACAGGAGGGAGCAGGACCAGGGAGGGTGCAAGAGTAGAATGCACCAGGCTCACCCTAAAGGGGTGGAGGGTCACTGTGTCCCGAAGATCCCTAAACGTGGCAATTTCCTCTCCATTAATGAGCCACCTGGGTGCCACTCTTTGACCCCAGAGTTCTCTTGGACCGCGGTCGTGGGGCTGCCCTGGGCAGGCATCCTTGACACCCCCCGCCCCCAGGTCCTAGTTTGGGGTCTCCCTCATTGCCTGCCTTCCTACACACATTGCCTTTGTGCCCACAGACACCCATGGGCACGCCGGCAAACCCAGTAAGTACCTGTCGATGGGTGATGGAATTCTTGTGGTGGGGGCTTGGTGGCCTGAGGAGGTCTTGGGGCAGCTGAAGGACCCCCAGCCCCCCTCATCATTTCTGCCTTCCATTCATCTATATAGGGTCCTGGACACACCCAGCAACTGCCAAGTAACCTGCCTGTAAGTGGGAGAATTGGGTGGCCACTTGGGGTGAGGGGGAGGGGTGGTGAGAAGTGCGAGGGGGGTCAAGGAGGTGGGCCCCCCCAGTTGTACTAATCCAGCACCCAGAGATACACCTGCATATAGTTGGTGTGCCATAAATATTTGTCAAATATTCTAGAATAACACCTCTCCTTCCTCACCTCACAGACCATGGAGGGACCCCCAATCTTCAACCCGGTAACATGTCCCGTGGGCGTTTAGGGCTCTGTGGTGGGCAGTTTGTGGGGAAGCCAGAGCTGACGGTGGGCAGGGGGGCTCTGAGAGGGTGGGAAATAGAGTGGGCAGAGGGTGTTGGGGTGGGAGGCGGGGAGAGGGTGGGGTTGGTGGCCAGAGTGGGGAGGGGACGGGAGTTGGGGATATTTCCTAGGAGTGGGCACCCATCTCTGAAAATTTGTCCCTGCCTCTGGCTTCTGGTGACCTGAGAGGTGACAGGACCCCATGTTCTCCTCCCACAGCCCGTGCCATTCAGAAGGATCTTGCAAGGGGGGCTTACAGCCCGAAGAACCATCATAGTCAAGGGCTTTATACCCCCTACAGGCAAGAGGTACCCAGTCTGCACTGAAGCGGGGATCCTCAGCCCGCTTCCTCCTTCAGACCCAGGAGTCTGGGCCCCGGCCCCCTCCTCCCTCGGAGAACCAGGCACTGGCCCCCGTGTGACTCCCACCTCCTTCCCTCTCTGCCTTCAGCTTTGCGATCAACTTCATCGTGGGGTCCACGGGGGACATGGCTCTGCACATTAACTCCCGTCTGACTGAGGATACCGTGGTCCGGAACAGCTACCTGAATGGTTCGTGGGGATCCGAGGAGAAGAAGATCTCCTACAACCCATTTGGTCCTGGGAAATTCTTTGATGTGAGTCGGGGGTCTCTTTCGCCCCCTTCCCTCCAGAGCCTGTGTCCTGGCCCTAGCCTCAAGCCTGCCCTCTCCCTGCAGCTGTCCATTCGCTGTGGCATAGATCGCTTCAAGGTTTACGCCAACGGCCAGCACCTCTTCGACTATTCCCATCGCTTCTCGGCCTTCCAGAACGTGGACGTCCTAGAGATCCAGGGTGATATCAACTTGTCCTACATCCAGATCTGATCTACTCCCAGAGCCATAACTCTTGGGGACACAGAGAGAGAGAGCCCACAGGACTCTCTTCTAAGCCCTTAATAAAATGTCTGAGGGTGTCTCATGCGTGTCCGTAACGTCCGTATCGCCGTTCCTTCCTTCCTTGGTTCGATCATACACTGTCCATTCAGCCACCTCATCACCTGTCCATCGATCTTCCCATCACAATAAATCTAGGAATATTCCAGACACAGATCTTGGGCTTGAAGTGTATCAACTCATTTGCTCCTCACAAAAACACCAGGAGATAGGAACTATTATTATCGTACCTCTGGAAAAGATGAGGAAACAGGCAAATTAAAATAAAGCAGGGGCGCCTGCGTGGCTCTGTCAGCCGGGCTGAGAGCTCAGAGCCTGGAGCCTGCTTTCGATTCTGTGTCTCTCTCTCTCTCTGCCCCTCCCCTGCTCACGGTCTGTTTCTCTCTTTCTCTCAAAAAAAAAAAAAAAAGTTAAATAAACATTAAAAAAAATTTTTAAGTAAAGCAAATTGCCCAAGGTCACACGGCACATAAATGGCAGAATGAGGATTCAAATCAAGGTGGTCTGGCTACACTCTTAGTCACTATACAACCCATTTTTCCATCCGTCCATGTATCCACCTGTCCATTCATCCATCGCCACATCCATAAATCTCTCCAAACATCCATCCAAGCATATGTTCATCTATCCACCTAAATACACAGTCAAGGACGCCTGGCTGGCTCCGTCGGTGGGGCAGTAACTCTTGACCTCGAGGTTGTGAGTTCGAGCCCCACACTGGATGTAGAGATTACTTTTTTTTTTTTAATTAAAAGAAATTCTTTTTAGAACTTTTATTTATTTACTTTGAGAGAGAGAGAGAAAGAGTTGTGGGGTGGTGGGAGGAGAGCAGAGGGAGACAGAGAGAGAGAGAGAGAGAGAGAGAGACTCCCAAGCAGATTCCATGCTCAGTGTGGAGCCTGACACAGGGCTCCATCCCACAATCCTCGCATCGTGACCCAGGAGGAAATCAAGAGTTGGACGCTCAACTGACCGAACCACCCAGGCACCCCAGAGATTACTTAAAAAAAATTTTTTTTAAATCTAAAACACAAAAAAAACAAATAAATAAACATCCAACCATTCGTCCACTCACCGTCACCTAACTCTCCACCTATCCAGCCATTTGTACATCCATTCATCATCCAACCCTTCACTCAGCCATCTGACCATCCATCCCTTCAAACATCTAACCATTTGTTTATTCACTCATCCATCTGTCTGTCCATTCAGCCATCCTTACATCCAACTTGCATTCACTCATTCATCTGTTCATCCCTCCAATTGTCCGTGCAATTCTCTGCCTTCCATCACATCCATCCATCCATCCATCTATCCATCTCTCCATGCGCCATTGATCCCTCTGACTAGGCATCGATTTCTTCATTCTCTACCTATCATGTCATCCATCCATATCTTTATGATATATTCTTCTATTCATTTCCAACTATTTGTCTGTTCATTTACCATTTCCTCTCTCCATCTGTCCACTAACCATCTACCATCCAGCCAATCATCCTCTTATCACCGCACCCTTGCAAGGATTTAATCATTTGTTCATTTGTTTACACTTTCATTCACCCATTCATTCATTCCTTTGTCATTTCCTCACTTACTTGTTCACATATCCATTTATTCAGGCATTTCTCCGTGTCTATTCATTTGTTCGTTCATTCATTCATTCATTCATTCTGTTTATTGTCTCATTTATTCCCTTAATCTAGTTCTCAAATGTGGCTGTACATTGCAATCATCTGGGGAGATTTAATTAAAAAAATTTTTTTTAGAGGGGGGAAGGGGCAGAGCGGGGGGTGGGGGGGAATAGAGAATCCAAAGCGGGCTCCTCGCTGACAGCAGGGAGCCCCATGTGGGGCTCTAACTAACCAACTAAGAGATTATGAAGTTGGATGCTTAGGGCAGCCACTACCCAGGTTGGCATGTCCCAGGGATGGCAGCGGAGGAACAAATCAGTAGCAGAGCCTGGAGGGGCTCAGCAAGAGGGATGGAAGAGCTGGAGAGGTCATGTTTGGTTTTCTATCGCTGCTGCAGCATGTTTGAAGAAATATGGCTACAGACTTGCCAAAGTTCACAAAAGCCATTAATCTATAGATCCAAGAAGTTTAATGACTTGCAAATAGGATAAATACAAAGAGATCCACACCTAGACCCATTATTGTCAAACTGCTGTAAAAAACATAAAAGACAGAGAAAACCTTGAAAGCAGGAAGTGAAGAACAGCTCGTCTTGTACAGCGTTAACAGCAGTACAATTAATAGCTACCTTTTTATAGAAACAATGAAGGTCAGGGGCGCCTGGGTGGCTCAATCGGTTATGCATCTGACCTTGGTTTTGGCCCACGTCATGATCTCACAGTTCATGAGTTCGAGCCTTGCATCAGACTCTGTGCTGACAGCGCAGAGCCAGCTTCGGATCCTCCGCCTCCCTCTCTCTCTGCCCCTCCCCTGCTCTCCCTCTCTCTCTCAAAAATAAATAAGCATTAAGAAAAAAAAAAAGCCAAAAAAAAAAAAAAAACCAAGGTCTTTGGGATCAGAGAAGATCAGAAAGGAGCTGAGCAGTTTCATGACTCAGTCAAGGCGCTAAAAGAAAAAGAAAACTATCAACAAATACTTCTATCTTCAACAAAACTGTATTTCAAAACCGAAAGCAAAATAAGGACAGTCCCAGATAAACGAAAGCCGACAATTCATTGTTAACAGAGCTGCCCTCTAGGGAATGCTAAAGGAAGTCCTTCACACTGAAACTGACATCAAACAGAAACTCAAATCCACGGGAGAAATGGGCCCTAGAAATTAGAAGTATGTAGATAGATATTTTTTAATGATATAAATATATGTTTTCTGTTTACTTCTTTTGATTTCTTTTAAAATAGGATTGTATAAAGTGAAGGTGATAATACTAGGTTGTAGGGTACATAGCACATCTCTATGTTACATATATAATAATTATAGCACACAAGGGGGGGGGGAATAGGGATGTACGGAGCAATGCTGCTATATTTTACTGGAATTAAATCAGTTTTGGGGCGCCTGGGTGGCTCAGTGAATTAAGTGTCCGACTCTTGATTTCAGCTCAGGTCATGATCTCACGGTTTGTGAGTCTGAGCCCTGCGTGGGGCTCCATGCTGTCAACATGGAGCCAGCTTGGGATTCTCTCTCTCTCCCTCTCTCTGCCTCCTCCCTGCTCACGCTCTCTCTCTTTCTCTCTCTCAAGATAGATAAACTTAAAAAAATCTTTTAAAGAAAAATGAAGTTGACCGTCATAAGTAAAGAGGTACATTGTAATCACTAGAGTGACCACTCAAAACCTAGTTTTCAAAAAATACTGCTAAAAAAACCAATAGAGGAATTTAAACGGTCCACTAAGAATTGTTTAACACAAAAGAAGGTAGTGACAGATTAACAGAGAGTAAAAACAGAGAGCAAAAAAGGCAGCTGTAAAGCCAGTTGTATCAATAATTACACCAAGTGTAAATGAAATAAATACTCCTATCAAAGGGCAGAGATTGCACTAACGAATCGAAAAAGCAGCCATTAGGCAATGCGGACATGTAGGAGCCTGGCTGTGTTCCCATAAAACTTGAGTCACGGGGGCGTCTGGGTGGCTCAGTCAACTGAGACTCCGACTTCAGCTCAGGTCATGATCTCATGGTTCGTGAGTTAAAGTCCCTCATCAGGCTCACTGCTGTCAGTGCAGAACCCGCTTCAGATCCTCTGTGTCCCTCTCTCTCTGCCCCTCCCCTGTTCATACTCTCTCTCTCAAAGATAAATAAAACATTACAAAAAAAAAACCAAAAAACCCTTGAGTTATGGGTACTGAGACTTGAATTCCATATAATGTTTAGTGTTTTAGTGTTTTGAAATATCCTTTCTTTTATGTTTTCACCTATTTAAAAATGTAAAACCTATTCTTAGCCTGTGAGCCATACTCAATCAGGCAATGGGTGAGTTTGGCCACAGCCATAGTTTGGAAAGCTTCTTTCAGATGATTGCAACTCCACATATGTTTGAATGTAACTCCATGGAAGATCAGAGCCACACCACCTAAGTAGGCCACTCCTGGATCCTAACTTCAGAAACCGTGTAAGATCATACAAATTTTATGGTGCTGAGTTACGGGCTAACAGAAGCCTGCTTCTGTTTCTGTGTCTCCCTCTTTCTCTGCCCCTCACCCATTTGCACTCTGTCTCTCTCTGCCTTTCAAAAAAAAATGAATAAATGTTAAAAAAATTTTTTTAATAATAAAAAAAAGAAAGCAAGATCTTTCTTTTTTTATACGCTGTCTATAAAAGACACACTTTGGGGGAGCCTGGGTGGCTCAGTCGGTTGGGCGACTGACTTCAGCTCAGGTCATGATCTCTCAGTTTGTGAGTTCAAGCCCCATATTGGGCTCTGTGCTGACAGTTCAGAGCCTGGAGCCTGCTTCGGATTCTGTGTCTCCCTCTCTCTCTGCTCCTCCCCAATTGCATTCTCTCTCTCTCTCTCTCTCTCAAAAATAAATAAACATTAAAAAAGATTAAAAGAAAAGACACACTTTAGATCTAAGACACCAGTAAGTTGAATGTAAATGGAAGAGAAAAGATATATCATGCCAAGAGTAACCATGAGAGAGTAAGAAGGACAGAATTACTCTCAGACACAATAGATGTAAAAGAAATTGTACTAGAGACAAAGAGGGACATTTTGTAGTGATAAAAGGGACAATCCATCAGATACACACACACACACACACACACACACACGTACATGTATAGTAAATATATCATATATATATATCAAGTAAAAATGTATATTTACAAGAGATCTCAAAATGCATGACAAATAGACTATTGAACAGCTATTAAGTTGTAGTAACCCTCTTTTAGCAACTGATAGAACAACCAGACAGAAATTAGTAAGGATTGAGACTACATAGACACTATCAATCACTTTACCTAACAGCTAACACTCCGCTTACCAAAAGCAGGACACACACACACACAATTTTCAAGCACGCTTGGAAATTCTCCAGAGAAGACCATAAAATAAGGCCATAAGTCGTAATAAATGTATGCAAATTGAAATCATAGAAAGTATGTTCTCTGACCTTAACGGAATTATGTTGGAAGCCAACCATAAAGAGAAATTTAGGAAATCTCCAAGTATGTAGAAATTAAACACCCTTCTAGGGGCGCCTGGGTGGCTCAGTTGGTCGAGCGTCCGACTTCAGCTCAAGTCATGATCTCACAGTTCATGAGTTTGAGCCCCCACATCAGGCTCTCTGTTGTCAGCACAGAGCCCTATTTGGATCCTCTGTCCCCCTCTCTCTCTGCTCCTCCCTGCTCACTCTCTATCTCACAAAAATAATAAACATTAAATAAAAACACCCTTCCAGATGACCCATGTGTCAAAGAAGAAATCAAGAGCTGGGTCGCCTGGTGGGCTCATTCCATAGAGTGTGACTCTTGATCTCGAGGTCATGAGTTTGAACCCCATGTTGGGTGTAGACATGACTTAAAAATAAAATCTTAATGGGGCGCCTGGGTGGCTCAAGTCGGTTGAGTGTCTGACTTCGGCTCAGGTCATGATCTCACCGTTCATGGGTTCAAGTCCTGTGTTGGGGTCTGTGCTGACAGCGCGGGGCCTGGAGCCTGCTTTGGATTCTGTGTCTCCTCTCTCTCTCCCCCTCCCCACTCTTGCTCTGTCTCTCAAAAATAAATAAATGTTAAAAAATAAAAATAAAAATCGCTAAAAAAAGAAGAAATCAATAGTTAACATTTTTTTGAATCCTTACTACGTGTTAGTCACTGGGCTAACCATTCTTTCAATCCTTAAAACCACCCACTGAAGCAGAGGTTCTTGTATATCTTTTTACAAGTTTATTTATTTATTAAGATTATTTTATTATTTTTTTAATGCTTGCTTATTTTTGAGAAACAGAGACATAGCATGAGCAGGGGAGGAGCAGAGAGAGGGAGACACAGAATCAGAAGCAGGCTCCAGGCTCTGAGCTGTGCCTGACGCTGGGCTTGAACTCAAGGACTCTGAGATCATGACCTGAGCCGAAGCTGAACACTCAACCAACCGAGCCACCCAGGTGCCCCAAGCCTCCAACTCTTGATCTCAGTTCAGGTCAAGATCTCAGGGTTTGGGAGTTCCAGCCCCACCCCCCACCCCCCACCCCCCACCTGGGGCTCCATGCTGACAGCCAGGATCCTGCTTGGGATTCTTCCCCTCTCTCTGCTCCTCCCCCACTCCTGCTCTCTCTGTTTCTGTCTCTCTCTGTCTCTCTCAAAATAAATAAATAAACTTAAAAAAAAATGGAGTAGACTCTTTTCTGTCTGGCATACAGAATTAAAATAATTTTTTTTCCTACCACCCATTCCAGAGTATGTTGACAACATGTTTCCTGATCACCTTCAAATACTCTATTGTGTGTTTTCCACAAACAAGAACATTCTCCTGATTGTCTACTCTAAGGCAAAGGTGAAAATCAAGAAATTAACAGGGATAGATCACTACCATCTAATCCGGGGACCCCGACCACCTTTTTTTTTTTTTTTAATGTTTATTTATTTTTGAGAGATAGAGCACGAACCAGGGAGGGCCAGACAGAGAGGGAGACACAGAATCCGAAGTGGGCTGCAAGCTCCAGGCTCTGAGCAGTCAGGACAGAGCTTGAGGAGGGTGGGGAAGAATTGAACTCCCTGAACTGGGAGATCATGACCTGAGCCCAAGTCAGACACTTAACTACCTGAGCCACTGAGGCACCGCTCGGACCACCTTTGCCAGTTGTGCCAATAACTACAATTTCTCTCCACTGCTATCTGTGGAAATTTACACCCTACCCATGTGTTATCTCTAGAAACACTTTTGTTAATTACAAATACTTGACATTGGCAAATAAAAATGAATGCTAAGTCATTCAACAATGAGCCCTGGGGAACGAGGGAAATTCAGACTTTCTCGGGTCCACCACTGCAAGAGGGGACCCTTCCTTACACCATCCCACCCAGAGAGACGGTCTCAAGGGCTCGGTATGGGGAGGGTGGTTTCCCCGGAAGGATCTCAGGGGCAGAAAATGGGTCCTGAAAAGGCTCAGACCCTACGCTCTGCTTCCTGTCAGGTCAGGAACGGTCCTCTGCTTGTGGGGACTGCAAAGCCCACAGCGGCCCAGGGAAAGGGAGGTCTGTCACCTCTGGGGCGGGCTCCAAGCGTGGGACAGCCCGCCTGGGGCGTGGGTGGGGATTGTCCCGGGCTCTGGATCCTAGCCTATATGCGACGCTGGAGCGCTACCACACGTCGGGGTCCTGCAGAGACGGGTCCTGCAGGGTGGCGACTCAGCCCAAGACCAGAAATGCACCACTGCGGGTGGGGGGTGACTGGGCGTCTGCGTGTGAGCGCCCACTACCCCGACTCCCTGGTTGTCGCTCGGGCAGGGCCAGGGGCACAGGTAGAAAGAAAGGTGGGAAGGGGGCTCGTGAGCGCGCAGAGACCCAGAGGACTGGTTGCGGTGTCCCCC
>NW_026057588.1:14045676-14053576 GCF_023721935.1 Panthera uncia
GACAGGCTCCCGCCCGTGTCCCCGGGGCAGACGCGCACTGAATCGGCATCTCCCGGAGGAGCTGCGTGGGGACGAGTGGGGGTTGTGGAGCGGTGCGGAGGCAGGGGGACACCACAACCAGTCCTCACGAGCCCCACATTCACCCTTCTCCACCTGTGCTCACAGATGGCCCCGGGCCCTGGCCCTGAGGTGTGACAACCAGGGGTCTGTGTAGTGGGCGCTCACGCAGACCCCCAGTCAACCCCCACTGCCAGGCGATTTTCTAGTCGAAGGTGACTACTCAGCACTTAATGGCTATGCGTGGAGGGAAGTCGTGACTCCGCGATGCGACAATCGCCAGGCTGGGTCCGTTATTATGAGATGGAGACCCGGCGCGCTGGCCGGTCCCCCACTGCGGCTGGGGCTCGGGTCCGGGTCTGGGCAAGTCTGGAGCCACGCCCCTGGAGGGTTTTGCCCGTAGTTTCCGGCCGGCTTCCTTGCGAGGTACACGTCGCCTCCTTGTGGCCTCTGTCGAAGTTGCCACGCTGGCAGTCGGTACTGGAGGTAGGATTACCCTGGTTTCGTCTGAGGATGCAAAGCTTTGTGGGACTTCCAAATCTGGGCGAATTCGAGTCCTTTCAGCATCTGAACTTTTTCTGTACTTGAGATCTTCCACCTGCAGCAGCCCCTCTTCTTTCTGGGCCCTTCTTTGTATATTTTGGGTGGTTCCTCCTCTCCCAGTGGGAGACCTGAGAATATCTACAGCCATTGGTACACCAGGGCTGTCTGTTAAATGAACTAATTTTTATTTTATTTGTCTGTGTCGTGTAATTTTGGAACGTTTAAGAATTTTTTGAGGGCGCCTGGGTGGCTCCATCGCTTAAACGAGGGACTTCGGCTCAGTTCATGATCTCTTGGTTCCTGGGTTAAAGCCCCGCATCACGCTCTATGCTGACAGCTCAGAGCCTGGAGCCTGCTTCGGATTCTGTGTCTCCGTCTCTCTCTCTGCCCCTCTCCCGCTCCCGCTCTGTCTCTCTCTCAAAAATAAATAAGGATTAAAAAAAAAAAAACAGAAAGAAAAAAAGGAAATTTGGGTACCAACCCGTATGGGACAAATTTCAAAAAGTATAGTGAAAAAGTTAAGACATTGTTGGCACCACTGGTAAACTAGGTTGGATGATGGTGATTCATCCGTGTTAATTTCCTGATGTTCACTTCTTTTTTTTAATGTTTATTTTTCAGAGAGAGAGAGACAGAAAATGAGCAGGGGAGGGGCAGAGAGAAAGAGAGAGACAGAGGGAGACAATCTGAAACAGGCTCCAGGCTCTGGGCTGCCAGCACAAAATCTGACACCGGGCTTGAACTTGGGAATGGCGAGATCATGACCTAGGCAGGCAGAAGTCCGACGCTCAACGAACTGAGCCACCCAGGCGCCCCCCCCCCCCCCCCCGTTTTCACTTCCATCTTACCTTGTGCATAGTGGAGAATGTTCGTGTTTATACAAAGTATCATTACATATTACAGTATTTGGAGGTGAAAACGCAGCATGTTGGCAATCTATTCTCAGGAAAAAATTGAGGTTTGTGCTGTACTTAGAAACTTTTGCCATTTCAGGGGCACCTGGGTGGCTCAGTCGGTTAAGCGTCCGACTTTGGCCAGGTCATGATCTCACGGTTCGTGAGTTCAAGCCCCGCGTCGGGCTCTCTGCTGGCAGCTCAGAGCCTGGAGCCTGTTTTGGATTCTGTGTCTCCCTCTCTCTCTCTGCCCCTCCCCAGCTTGTACTCTTTCTCTCTCTCTCAAAAAGAAAAAGAAAAGAAGATAATTTTTTAAAAGTTTGCCAGTTCAAATATGTGTATATATTTAATATATAGACCATTTGATTTAATTTGTGTGTATGTTGTGAAGGGGCCCAGCTTCATTCTTTTGCACATGGATTTCCAGTTGAAAAGACTATTCTTTCATCATTGTATTGTCTTGACACACTTCTCAATATTTAATTGATCATAGATGTATGTGTTGTTTTTTCTTCTTGCTTTTATTTATTTGTAAGAGAGTATTTGTAAAGTTTTATCTGTTTATTTATTTGTAAGAGAGCACAAGCGAGAAAAGGGCAGAGAGAGGGGGAGAGAGGATCTGAAGAGGGATCCACCACTGACAGCAGCCTGATGTGGGGCTTGAACTCATTAACCGCGAGATCACGACCTGAGCCGATCGATGTCAGACGCTCAACCAGTTGAGCCACCCAGGTGCCCCTTTCCAGATAAACTTCAGAATTTCCTTGTCAGTTTCTGAAAAACAAAATCAGCTGTGATTTTGATAGGTATTGTAGACCAATTTGGGGAGTATTGTCATCTTAACAATATTAAGTCTTTCGATCCATGAACATAGGATATCTTTCCATTTACTGAGGTCTTCTTTAATTTCTTTCAACAATAGTTCATAAGTTTTAGTATACAACAGTGCCTGAACCCATTTTATTGTTTCTCTGATTCTCTAACTCACTTACATTTACTTTTGTGTTTATTATTTCTTCCACTTACTTTGTTGTATTAAAAACTTATATATACTTAGTTTACTGTGTCATTCTTTCTTATTTAATAACAACATAATTTAATTCTATTAACATAGCTCTGATAATATATTCTATGCATTATAATTATCTGCATTTTAAAAAATGTTTTTCATTTATTTTGAGAGAGAGAGAGAGAGAGAGAGCAAGTGGGGGAGGGGCAGAGAGGGAGGAGACACAGAATTCGAAGCAGGCTCCAGGCTCTGACCTGTCAGCACAGAGCCTGATGCGAGGATCCCACTCACGAACTGTGAGATCATGACCTGAGCTAGGTCATGGACAGAGCTAGGAGGCTGGGGCTTCAGGCTGCTACATCTCTCCGCTGTGCCCCTCACTGGATGTGCCCTCAGTCACAGAGAACGGCCTCACCCAAGGCCATGCCCCTCCCAGGGGCTGATCCCTGCCAGTGACTGGATGGTCCTGGGAGATAAAACGGGTCCTGATCCCATTGCTTCAACTGGGGACAAGCAGTAGAGTGGCCACCCCGGCTCCAAGTCTCCTCATAGCATTGTCTGAGGCTTATCTCAACCAAGTCGTCCCTCAGCCCAATCCTGCCCCCCTCACTTCCTTTTGGGGGTATCGCCTCAGGGTCCACAAGAGCCTTTTTGCAGGCAGTTCTTTGTCTTTGGGCCCGCTTCTAAGGAACTCAACCTAAGACACAGGACAATACAAATACATGTGTCATTAAGGTATGCTCTAGGGACCCTCAGGTGACCTAAGCCGAAATCCGCACTTCCAAAATAGCCAGCATGTGGTGAAAAGTCCGATAGACAGTTACTACAAGAGCTTCACCTATTTACCTTTGAGAAACACAAGAGACTCCATTAATTAGCATGACGAATGTTAGAAGTGGGTTTTCATTTGCGTATCGAGTGGCTTATTAATGATTAACTTAGTGGGGGCGCCCTGGCTGGCTCAGTCGGTTGAGCAAAGGACCCTTGATCTCAGGGTCATGCGTTCAAGCCCCACGTTGGGCATAGAGTTTACTTAAAAAAAGAAAAATTAATGTAATGTGTGTAAAAATGGGCTGTTATTGGTGAAACTGGTAACATGCAATGTTGGCTCAAATATTTCAGATACTCGCCACCCTTGTTTGAACAGCATGGAAGAATCCAGTGAACCTTCAGGGCGCCTGGGTGGCTCAGTTGGGTAAGCGTCCAACTTCAGCTCAGGTCATGATCTCATGGTTCGTGAGTTCAAGCCCCGCATCCTCAGTGAGGAGCCTGCTTGGGATTCTTTCTGCCCTTCCCCTGCTTGTGTTTTCTCTCTCTCTCTCTCTCTCTCTCTCTCTCAAAATAGAATAAAACTAAAACATTTAAAATAATCAAACAAAAAACAATAACAGAATCTACTGAACCTTCATCATTCACCTTCAGGAATGGTGCCCAAGGCATGAATTCTAAATCATCCTGTGATCGCTCGATGGTTCCAGAAGGACCCTAGTTGCCTGGTTAGCTCTATGGCTAACTGAATGGTCCTCAAGGATGTGGTCAGGTGCCCCTGAAATGAACCTTTCATGAAAGGTGAGTTCAGAGCACCTAGAAGGATAGCCTGCGGGGACTTCATCAAAATTACATCAGGGGCGCCTGAGTGGCTCAGTCAGTTAAGGGTCCAGCTCTGGATTTCAGCTCAGGGCATGACCTCATGGATCGTGGGTTCGAACCTCACATCAGGCTCTGCGCTGACGGTGCAGAGTCTGCTTAGGAATTCTCTCTCTCACCTTCTCGTTGCCCTTCTTCTGCTCGAATTCCCTCTCCCTCTCTCTCTCAAAAATAAATATACATTAAAAAAAACCCACCTTATAGGACAGGTTGCAAATCTATTTTTGTTCCTACCTATGAATCATCGTCAGCGACTGCTCTGTCTCTGGCTAGTCCAGACGGGGCAGGTCTCCGCTCTGCTCCCCTGTCGGGGTGGGCTTCGTTCTCCAGCACACTCGCCTCCGGCTGCTAATCGGTGTAAGCCCAGTATTGTGTTCAGATCTCAGTTCTCCCCGGGGAGGGATCAGTAGCTGCCAGGAATTGGAGGTGGGACTTTCCCCTCACACAAGCTCCCTACTGGGTAATTTGTTACCAGAAAACCTCTCAGAAGGAATTCTACACATGGGAGAATATTAAACAAACAAAACCAAAAACTAAAAAACAAGCCATGCTCTGGGGCGCCTGGGCGGCTCCGTCGGTTGAGCGTCTGGCTTCAGTTCCTCGTCATCTCACGGTTCATGAGTTTGAGCCCCGCGTCGGGCTCTGTGCTGACAGCTCAGAGTTGGAGTCTGCTTCGGAATCTGTGTCTCCTTCTCTCTCTCTCCCCTGCTTGCTCTCTCTCTCTCTCAAAGAAATAAACATTTAAAAAATAAAAAAAAAAAAAGTAGTAAGCATTTGCTATTTGTTATGCGTGTAGCAGATACCTCCTGCACCCGGGAGTGGGGCTTTTCCTTTTCATGATAGTGTGTTAGGTATATATATATATATATATATATATATATATATCTTAATGGCTCAAGTGCAGCCCTAACTTGGTGAAGCAAGAACACTTTGCAGGTTATGTGAGGGGTAGAAATGGAGGAAACTGGTACCTGATCTCTTACTCCATAGGGAATTAGTGTCCTGGGCATGGTTGCAGAAATCATGCCCGGAAGGTTGGAAAGGTTTCTTTTGGTTTCTAGTGACAAAGAAAAAGACCGTTAAATTGAAATTAAAACTGGGGAAAAGAGAGGGGCAGAATTTCTTGGCTCCTTGAATGTAAAAGTCTGGCTTCAAGCACATCCGCATTGAGAGACTATGCTCACGGAATCTTTCTTTCCCTGTCGCCTGGAGGTGCTTTGCTCAGCGCTGTCATTCTCAGGACGGGTCTCAGGACAAAGGTGGCCGAGGTGGAGTCTAGCTGCTCGGGGGTTTCCCTCCCACCAGGTTCGTGGCCCCAGAGAAAGAGAAGCCACGTGTCCGGAGTCTCCCGGGAATAGCAGGGGGTGTGGCCAGGGCTGCGCTGCTCCGATTGGCTGGTTTGGGTCAAACGCTCCTCCCCGGAGCTCGGGGGAGGGGCCAGCCGTCCTGGAGCCACACGGCTTGAGACTAAAGGACCCTTGGATCCCCAAAACGTATTGGGGGTGCCGATTCCAGAAAAATCGGTGGAGGATACTCGGCTCCCAAAGCAACAGACGTCCAGGACTCTGGCATCAATGCGTTTTTCTTTCGTTGGCGGGGGAAGGCGTATCTGGGACCCTGGACGTAAGGAGGGAGATGGAGAATCAAGCGAACTCTTGTTCGTGGGATGTGATCAGAGCCTTGCACCAGGGCAGGCAGCCGGCAGGGAGCTAGGAAGAGCTGTGGCCAGCGGGGACCTGCGGGGACCTGCGGACGGAGGCCAGGAGGGGCCGGGCAGGTGGCGAACGGTCTGGGATCTGACAGGCAGTCTCCACAGGCAGTTTCCTGCTCACTGCCAGGTGTCAGTCAGGTTTTATTCAATGCTTCCTCCTACTGTTAGTAGTAGTACTTGGGGGGCAAACAGGGGAAAGGGCCGTGACCTGTCGGTGGGAATGGGGGCCTCAGATACACTGGGAACAGCTGTTTCCTGAGCATCCACGTGTCAGGTGCTGCTCTGAACATGTCCCGCGGGTTCACTCATTTGCTTCTCACGACAACCCTCTGACGTTGGTCCTATTATTATCGTTCCTGTTGTAGACATGAGGAAACTGAGGCACAGAGAGGTTAAGTGACTTGCCCAAGACACACAGTCTGTAAGTGGCACGAACCCCAGCCCCTTGGCTCTTAACCCTGGCAGGTGTTCCAAACCACTGTCACCTGCCTCACATGGCGGGGGGGGGGGGGGGGGGGGGGGGGGGGGGGGTGGCCTTGGCAATTCTACAGGACGGTACCCTGTTTTATGATCCCTGTTTGGTGGCCACACAGCCAGGGGCTCAGACAGTGTCTTTCGGTCCATTCGGAGGGAAGAATGCCTGAGGACTCAGGGACATCTCTTGCCACAGAGGTGACAGTGCAGGGGACCCCCGCTGGGGGTAAAAGTCTGCCAGGACCCAGACTGGTGAGTTTGTGGCCTCTCAGAACCAATTTCTATCACTTCTTCCAAAGGCTCCAGCTTCCTTTTGGGGAAATACCGCTCCACTGGACCCTGAGCGGCGCGTGGGTAGGGTGGGGTGTCACTGGTCACGGTCACGGTCACGGCGGGCCCACCTCCCGACCCGGGGCAGGTAGGTGCAGAGTGGGCCCTCCACAGTCAGCCCTGTGTGGGGCAAACAGGCCGAGGTCTGCCGTGTCGGGGAAGGGGGAGACAGGGTCCTGGTGGCCCGGGAGGAGTGAGCCAGAGGGGGCCCGGGGTCCACCGTGGGTGACTTGAGAAGCTACAGGGGCAGAGAAAAGGGTGGTGAGGGACAGACTGGGAGGCATGCACCAGACAGAAGGTACAGCGAGAACGAGACACCCCCAAAGAGATACGGAGAGAGGGATGGAGACAGAGGGAGATACAGACAGAGACACAGATATAGTGACAAAAACTAAGAGCTAAAAACAACAACAGGAAAAATAAAAGCAGAGGAAGACAAGAGGAGACAACAGAGATGGACAGAGACAGAGACAGTGAGGCCGAGACAGAGAAGAGAGACACCACGGCAGAGAGAGAAACCATCTGATGGAGAGACGAGGAGAGATGGAGACACGCAGGATAAACACGCCGCCCTCCTCACCCCTGCAGCCCCAGCTCCACAGAGGGAGGGGCAGGGATGAGATGGCAGAAACACACCCCCACACTGACCTCCTTCCAGGACTCTCTGTCCCTCAGCTCTGCCCGCCTTCCCTCCTGCTGTCGGCCAAGCCCATTAAGTTTCTGGCCCAGCCACAACTGAAGGCCCCACGCCCTGGGGAGGAAACCACAGAAGAGGCGTCCCCGCTGCCTAGCACCCCAAACCATCAATTAGTATTAACAAGGGAAGGCTCCTCGCTGCCTAAAGACCCCCATCGGAGCTCTGATGGAGGGGAGGCCCCACCCCCATGACTCAGGAGGTTAAAGGGCCCGGGGGCCAGCCTGGGAGCCCAGAGTGTCCCAATGGCGTGTGGCAGCAGGAGGGTCACTATCCAGCTGGTGGACGAGGAGGCAGGGCCTGGAACCAGGGGCCCGAAGCCCTTTCGGGGCCAGAGATACGAGGCGATCCGAGCAGCCTGCCTGGATGAGGGAATCCTGTTCTGCGATCCTTACTTCCCTGCTGGCCCCGATGCCCTTGGCTACGATGAGCTGGGGCCGGACTCGGAGAAGGCCAAAGGGGTGGAATGGCTGAGGCCCCATGTAATGTGTGGCTGGGGGCTGTGGGGGCTGGGCCGCTGGGTCTGAGGGAGGAGGGGGCTG